>NW_008653216.1:22951-23558 GCF_000695815.1 Acanthisitta chloris
ATGGAGTTGTGCTCCACACACAAGATAAGCTTAGGCATGAGCTAAGAGACTGACGAAGGCTTCAAAACTTGAAAGACTGTCTACCAGAAAGATAACACCCATGGTTACTTATCAGCTGAATGAGACTGTTGAAAATGTCAACGAAAGAAAAATCTTGGACTTCAATTTCTAACACTGCAGTTACATTCCTAAATGTGTTTATGATTATACATCAGTCAGACATGCCCAAAGTATAAGAAATGTCTTTAAAAAATAATTCCTCCCTGTACACTGGGATTCACTGCTTTCCTAGTCTAAGTAATCCTTATGGACAGATACCCAGCAGGTATAAATACCTCTTTTCTAAATATCTCATTTCCTCTCTCCTTTGTGCTTGAGAATCTTCTTTAACTGACCATCCCATCTCCTCCTGCTGGATAATCTTTTAATAGCTTCAGTCATTTTCTGTTTTTTCTTATCAAAACATATGCAATAAGTGAACTCATAAGATGTTCTTGACTGGCTAAGTATTCTCAAATGCATCAATTTAAAGGCATATTTTCATTCTGTCAAGCCTTTTGCTGATATCTATAATAATCAAGATTTTATTTTTCTTATATTCAGCAGG
>NW_008653216.1:23587-30042 GCF_000695815.1 Acanthisitta chloris
CTTTCATGCAGTTTAGGGTGCATGTGCAGCTAAGAAGTTTGCAAATCTTTAGTTTCCCAGAGTAGGAAGTTAAGATATTTCCTGCTGGACCAGGATCAATAGAGGTTTTAGGCACTTGCCAATGGCTTTTTAAGGAAATTATATTAAACAGCCTTCTGGACAATGATCCTTTCAGAATGTAGTGGAGTTCAGGCACATTTAGAGGTCACCTATTCCCCCATTAATTCTACCTTGCTGAGAAAAATGCTGACGGAGGTACAATATAGCAAAAACCTTTTACTCCATCAATAAATTCACTTTCCCTTTTTGCTACCAGCACATATTGCTGCAATTAAGCAGCAGTTGGATGCAAAAATACAATTATGTACTCTGCATTACTGTAGAAAATAAATAATTACTTCAAAATAAAGGTAACTGAAATACCCTAGCAACCTGAATGGTTTTAGATGCAAACACTTTAATGCTCAAATGAGCATTCTGCAGTCTGAACTCACCTTACTGAAGATGCTCTAATGCAAAGTTACATGTTGGGCCTTTCAAATATTAAGAATTGGCTTTGACACACAGGCTTAAACAAAGTACATTTTTGAGAGTATATAATTCTTTTTGGCTACCCTTTTATAAATGGGATCCTCAGACAAACAACTGACCTACAGCCCTGTTCTCACCAAAATTTGCAGCTGGGCTGATTATGGTTTCAAGTCCTCAAGAAAAGTTACTTAGATGGGAAAAAAAGACTCCTATTGTTTTCACAAGACTCTGCAGCAATTTTTGTCATTCCTAAGGGTCTTGATTTAAGGTGAGATTTCTAAGGCATAAATGAGCTGAAATATTTTTTAAAGCTTTTCTCCCATTCCCTTGTTCTAGAACAAAAAGGTCTGTGCTACAAGTTCTAAAGTAAGCATTTCAGCTCAGAAATACATTGACTGAGCATGTAGGCTCCTTTTGTATCGAGCAGACCTCTAGTATGAAGCACCTGAATGTGAAGAACTGTATAACCTCTTCAATTTGGAACAGTCTTGTACCTCCCCAATGTAGTTAGAAAGGCCTAATTATGTCCAGAACCTTTCCTGCATTTTGTTGTTGCTTCTTTGGAAGCCAGCTGAAAGAGGGGTCCCTGCTGATACACAGCATTCCTTGGATAGTGCTCGTCTCATTTGACCAGTGAAATATAAAACAACTAGCAGGTTGTTTTTAAATTTTCATGGGAAGTGAATATAGTGCCCAGACATCGAAAAAAAGGTAATAAAAATAAATCAACCTGCTTAAGACTTGTTATTTTCTTAAATATTCAAAATAATGATAAAAACTCTAGAGTTTCTGTAATCATAACTGTCCTTTAGGATGTCCATTATATTCATTATTATTGCCCTTGTTAACCAAAACAAGAGCAAAATAACACACACACCACAAAAAGCCTAACTCTTGGAGACTTCCCTATGTTTACCACTGAAAGATTGTCATGGATTGTCTGTCTGTTTATGCATAAACCCAAATAACTGGAAAAGTCCCTAAGAGAATACAAGCTTCACAAAACTCATATTGTTTTAATGCAGTTGTTTCTCTAGGTTACCTAGTTTCAAAGTGACCCCGAGTTTTCAGAAGCACTGTTAGGAATATCTTGTCACTCTCCATTGCATGAATGGTCATTTATGCTATTAGGATAATAAGTAGAATAGATTTAACATGATACAAACACTAGATTTGAGTAAGCTTCTGGGACATCTCTGCAAATTCACAGAGTTAATGGCTTAACCTCACAATTCTCCAATGTAAAATAAATTTTAATGGTTTTACACTCAATCCACATTTCAAGATGTGAATTTCCCCTAACTCCACACTACTTGACTCCTGTTAAGTGCTGAACTTAAACAAATAAAAACTTATTTTCCCACATGGTTCATGGAGCTATACTAACACAGTTTCCTCATCTGTGAATGAAGAATAGAGCATTATTCATCAGGTACTTAGAGCAAAGAGGCTGGAAATGACAGCATTAGATGGGCATTTAAAAGTGCCAGTAAATATACGTGAACAGAAAAACAATGTGGGGACACAGAAAATGCATATGACACTTAGCAGACTGAAAACAGGATTAGAGGGTATTAACAGATGTAATATCTGGTTAGGGCCTATGAGAGGAGGAAAAAAATGAGTTTGGATTTGTCCTTTGAAAGTGTTGAAATTCTGCATGAACAGAAGCCTTTTGCACAGCTGTGCTAGGTTACAGATGCCAAAATTGTGGATGCAGTCTCGAAAGAGCTGTCACCTGCTTCACAGCCAAAGCTCCTACAAGCCTATGCCAGCCCAAGGGTGGCAATGTTTACCCTGCTGCAAGCTGCCTCCAAGAATTTTGTGCAGCAGTATTTTGTTTGGGTGATTACAGGACTGGTAGGAAGAAAAGTTTTAGGAGATAGCAGATTTTAGCAGGCTTTTGCAACATCCTAGACCTTAATTATGACTAGGAAAAGCATCCTGTGAAATTCCAGGAAGCAAAGACTACCATAGATGCTAGCAAAGCCACAAATTGTGGTAAGAATTAGCTCCAAGGTGATAGAGAGAAATTCTGATTTTGACAATCCAGTTTGGTAGTAATGAAACAAGTCTCTGGATTTTAGCTGCTCGGCTGCAGCACAAAAGCATTTTCCAGCCAATCAGTGTACAGGACACGCTTTCATGGGTTTCTAATCTTGTTCTTTTTTTTGCCTTGTTCTGACTTCACTAAACAACGCACATTGTATTAGCAGAGCAATGCATATTGATGTTTCCTAGTATTACAGTGAAAAGGGAATACTGATCTCCTTGCTCCCATTATATGCTAGCATTATCTCCCTTCAATGGATTACTTGGAGTTTATATGCGTGCCCCAGAGTGATTTGTAATCACCATCTTTAGCTCCTCTGTCCTTGCAAAGAAAATACTAAATAGTTCACTTGCATGTCTTTGCCAGGCACTTAGATGACATTCAATAGAAGGATAAAGGGCCAGATTCTGCCACTCTTTGTCATGTAAAAAAACCCTGTGATCACCAGAAATCATAGTATCACTTTGTATGTGTAGAAAAACATAACAAAGCATGAAAACAAAAGGAAAATCCCTGAAAATATACTGGGAGAGATTTTGCTCTCTTAACCAGTAATTTCAAGTAGACAGGTTCCTTACTCACCTCCTTCCTAGTGCTCTGCAAGTTGTAGCAGGTCTGGGTGTAAAATCCTTCATCTCCTTTGTATGCCTGGCTAAAGGGGGGCAGGTACTTGGAAGATATTATAGCTAAATGAGCCAAATTCAGAGGTAAAGCACAACCTCTGGAACTCTGTAAGGAGAGGCTTTGCTAGTGTGTAGGGCTTTAGATGGCTTGATATGGGGAAGATGGTATATACTATTGTTACTGGGCTTTCATACACTTTGCTTTTCCTGAAGAACAAAGGTCTCTAAGAACAATTGTATGGCTGTCTTTCTGGTTTTCTTCTCTTGCTGGGGCTGGTTATTGCTTGTCTCTTATTTTGCAGTGCCTGATTACAGATCCTGTTGGATGATAATCAGCAGTTTTGAGCTACATTATTCTATCCCAATCCAGATGTCATACTTGCCTGATCCTTCACCATGTGTCTTTTCTTGCAGGGAAGAGAACCTCCAAAGTCTAGGATTCATGCTACAAAGGATTAACTTGGAAATGGAAAGAGATGTTTTAATAAATTGCCACAGTCATGCTACATAGCAGAAATCAGGATGTGCTGCTGAAAGGTTTGCTTTAATGTCTAGTCTATAGATGTTTGTGCTGGATAGCACTTGTTCAGATATTGATTGTAGGGAGAAAAGTCTCTCTTTTCCAAGTCAGCTTTTATGTGGGAAGCAGGCAATGTGAGAGCATCCTGAATATTTGAAAATATAAAGTTCTGATAAGATAATACACCTCCACTTCTATTAATGCTGCTCTTGAAAGCCAGAAAACAGAAAATAAGTATAACAAATACTTCAGTTACTGTAAGGGGAGAGCCAAAACCCAGCAGCATTATCCACTTTATTCTAGAGAATTTATGGTGAGAGCTGAACACAGGATGTGACAGATTTCAAAAGACATAAGTCATTCAATGCACACTAATGCTTCTACCAGAGAAACACATATAAAAAGTTTTATGACTGAATTTCAATATGCAGATATAAGCAACATTGTCAGTGGAAGGTTCTACTTGGTGGTTACCAAATCATGGTGTTCTTTGAACTTTCCTACCCCAGAAAATGCAGCCAAGCCTTTGGCACTCAAGTTTAGTCATGATCCTTCAGTCTCGTATGTGTCATACTTGTGCTGTACTAATTTCACACAGTATAAGGAAGACTGAAATTATCAATTTATTTATTTTCATTTTTTTCTGAAGCATATTTTTGAAGCCTTGTTAGACATTCAACTATATGCATATATAATAGAGGCACAAGGGTGGCATTATTTGCCCCTTATTTCCTTACTTTGAAGATGCCTAAATGTATAATAATAATATTTTAAAAAGCGGTTTCGGCAGTTTCCCTAGGTACATCAGATTTCTGCGCCATTTAATTTGCTGCCAGCAAAAGCTGAGAAGTTAATGTCAGAAATAGTTATGAAGAATACTTAAAATATAAATATAGCATATTTTTTTTTGCCTAAACAGAAGCAGGCAGCAAAGACAGTGACTTCTCTGGCTGTCATGCTAGATAGTTTGCGAGCTTCAGTAGTTATCAATACCCACTGGATTAGACACTGAAATATTTTTAAAGCGTCTGTTGCCGTGATGAGAATCTGCATGAACTCACATGCATATTTATTTAATTGGGTGATGACATGAAATAAAGCGGTCTTCCCAAGATTTTAATTTATTTGATGTATAAATCACAGCATTTGCATCATCCATTAGACCACTGGCATAAGGTTGTAATGTATGAACACTCAAGGTGCCGGTGATGCTGGTGGGGAAGCAAGAATGCAATTGCTTCAACAAAACTCTAAGGCAAACAAACATCTATTTTCCCCTTTTGACGTAAACGTCAGGCCTGATTATCAGACTGCAACATTTTCAGAATGCACTGTGCATATTTTGGTGAAGAAGTTTCTCACGCTGCCAGCCAGCTCTCGATGAGACAGCTCTGAGTTTTGCATGAAGTGCCTGAGCTCAGCTCGCCAGGTTGGCTCTCCCCAGGCTGTCACGCTGCTCCGGGACAGCAGGTGGCGCTGTTGATCAGCCACAGCTCAGCTCAGCCTTCCCCCAACCAAGGGATGATCCATTCGCTGCCGCTGCAGCTTTTCTTCACTCAACTTAAAAGAAGCAGCCGCCTGGAACTTATTCCAGTATTTGAATTCAGTTACTTTAATGCTTTGAATGCTTTAACAGTGACTTACCGAACAGTTTAACTGAGTTACTCTCCTCCTTTTTATGTAAATCAGAGAAAACAGCCAGAGAGAGTAAGAGGTATAATGCGATACCTAAAGATTGGTCACCTGCATTAAAGCATAGCATGATCTGTTTACAAAAAAGACATAAAAATATCATCACACTTATAGAAAAAAGTAAGAAGGAAAATCCAGATATTTTTTGTTCGGGTGTTCCTAAACTTTTAAAGATTTCCATTCAATGTAGCCTTCATATGGGAAAAATCTTCTGCAGTAAAGTGCTGAGTTCTATTAAAAATGTTTAGTACCTTTAGTGCTTGTGAGACAATGCAGACACCAGGCCTGTGCTCAAAACCCCCCCCAAAGAGTAGAACAAGAACCTGCAGCATGATTTTGTTCCTCAGGCTCTTCTTATTATGTAGAAAAATAACCCTTGTGTTCAGAGCTGGAAGACTGCTTGTTGGCAGCATGGGCATATCTGGTGATAGCCTTAGTCAGGATTCTCACTGCAGTGGTATTTTTCCCTCTTGTTCTCTTAAGCTAAAAGCTTCACATTTAGTTAACTACTCTGAGACTATTATATCCACCAGGGATTACAGTCTTATTTTTCCATGTGACTAAATGAGCTCAAGAAGCATTAAGTTTTGTCCATGGGGTATTAGGACCTTATTAAAGGACTAGACTGTGATTTGGAATCTTGGGTGACAGGTTACTCAGGTGATGGGTCCAGTTGGGCAGTAACTGCTTACTTCCATCTCATGCATGCAGAGTCTGTAGAACTGGCTCTGCAGACTCTCTCCTCTTCTGCACCAGTCTCTCATCCATCTCACATCCCATTCTTGCCTTCCCAGAAGCATTACTGAGCTGCCTTGAGGCCTGCAATTACAAGAAGTCGTGTCCTTTCTTTCCATCATTTTTTTTTCCTTCCACTATAAAGGGGAAAGAGGGAAAGTGCTGTGGTTATCATTTCCAGTGGGAGCTAATCTTGCAGTGTGAGAATATAAGGATGGCTCAACTAGATCAGAGACAAGGGTCACCTTGCAAAGGATTGCATTCCCACCTGGCAGGGGCATAGCAAAAAAAGTGTAAGAAA
>NW_008653216.1:30054-43868 GCF_000695815.1 Acanthisitta chloris
TCTGACAGCATAGTTTGAGGCAGTCAGCAGCTTATGCAATGCCTAAGCAAATGACTGTCTGCTTTATAGTTCCTGCATCTCTTGAATACAATTCCTCTTCAAATTCCTTTCTACCTTTGACTTTCACAGCACGTTAGAGTAATTGATTATATTCCACCATTTAATGGAATGGCACCTTCTCCTTTTTACACTTAATTCCTGGTGAAAGGACTCTTGGGGCAGGGTTGGGAGGGATGCTTCTCTAGTTGTTTTATGGGGCATAAAGAATAATAATTTATTACTTATATCCTCCACACATCACTTTTCACAACTCTATAGACTTTTTCTATATTGCCCTTGCAGTTGGATTACCTCCAAAACAGTCATGCTCTCTATTGGCTCTGTGAACTGTTCAGGATTCCACATGAACAGAGTAGTCATCAGCACATACAAAAGAAGAAAAACAAAAACGCAACTTAGAATATCAAAATATGAAAATTAGTACCTGCAAAACAGTAATCTCCTCAAAACTGTGTGTATACATTGATTGTACATCTTAAAATATCTTTGACAACAAGATGCATTTATTCCTTACTTAGAGAAGACAGGACAGAAATATGCAGGCAAGTCAGTCTGCTTGCCCAAGATCACAGTGTTAGAGATGAGATAATTTACAAGGACTGAACCTGTAAAACAACACTACCTGCCTATGCTACTTACCCTTCTGGAGGTACTTACACCCCCTGCTGCATGTTTTAATTACAGAATATCAGCACTTGCATTTTATATTTTGGGTGGTAATAACAGAAAATCCCGACTCCAATCCATAGTACTGGGTGACCACAAAGAATATCTTGTTCAAGGTGACAAAGTTTACTCTTTCGGGCACAAAAAGTTTAACAGCTTAGTTGCTATGAGATCCCCAGGTGCTTAGCTGGACATCCACTGGAGAGATTAAAGATGAGAAAAGGTGACATTTTCAAGATGCCGCTTGTATCTGAGAGCCTTCAGTGGAAATTACAGAATGTGAGACTGTTCCATCAGGAATCCTTGGAGATCATTGTTATTTTTCAAAGTGGTTTCAAGTGCTTTCACAAAATAGGCTTACCTGACATTTCTTTATGGAACTACTACTTCTGTGTCTTTGCTCCTCACCTGTTCTTCCTGTGACCTGTATTTTTACTTCCCAAACTGATTGCACTTTTTATTTCAAGAAAGAATAAAAGCTGTAAAACTGTTTCTTATCTTGGGCTTCTTCTCATCAGAAGACTTGTTCAGTTCTGTGGCATAAAAATAAGCTTTCCATGAGATTCCCTACTTCTACTGTCATGGTATTAAACATAATCATTAATACACTGTACTTATGACTATTTCTAACTTGTGCCCACACAACTCATGACTACATCTATGAATACATAAACAGAACACATACATGCACACAGAAGACATAAGTAACCATACCAGTGGTTTCTGGATCAAGATCTTTCTGTATTAAGCTTTGACTTGGTGGTTAGATTAGATTGCATTAGACCAGAATGTGTTTAAATCCAAACCATCTCTTTTGGGCACAGCCTTTCTGAGAAAGAGCAGTAGTGAACTCTTGCATTCCCATTGCACTCTCAAACCAAGGGTTTAACAATCTAAATTACAAACTGAGGATCTTCAAAATATCCGGAAGTTGCAAAAAAAAAACCACCAAAAACCAGTAATATAACTACCATATGCTATGTAGAAAGTTTTGGTGTTCTGAAATCTGCATTCACTCCCAGTTACACATAATTGCTAAAGTCTGTCCTACAAACTTTACATTCTTTTGAATGTGGTTGAGAGGTATTCCCATATTCTGGAGTGGACTAGAAGACCTTGATAGTAAGGCATTTTCTGTGGTTGACTTAGTCATGCTGTTATTAATCTGCAACTGGTCCAGACCTGGTAAACTCAAGTGCAGAATTCTGCAAGTTTGGTGGGGTCATTTTTACTACATTGCTATTATATCTGATTTGCTGTGAGAAGAGTAACAAAAATAATGCATTAAATATAGACGTTTTCTTCCTTTGAATATTATACAGTTTTAATTATACCGTTGCTCCCCATACAATGAGATAATTCTACTTAGAATAAAATCAAGGACAAAAATAAAAACAGTAACAGTTTGTAACAGTGCATTTGGCTTGAAAATGGCACTTTCAGAATAGATTAACCAAGGTTTTGAAAGCAGTTCACATAGGAATTCTTATCATATGGGACATTCTTGTTCATACCTAGTATTCTTGTGTCAGGGCCTCTATGTGAAGGATTTCTTCTGGCACTCAGTTCCCTTCTCATTCTCAGGATAGTATGTGCAAGACATTACTTTAGCATTATCAAGTTTTGTCAAATTGCTAGAGAATAGTAATGGTTTTGGGATAGAGTGTCAGGCAAAAGAATTATTACTATTTGTATGAGGAAAATTATTTTTCTCTTATTCATGTCTGTGTGTTGTGTGAGAAAGAGAGAGAGAGCTAGAGATGTATAGATACTAGAACTAGGACAAACTGATAGAATGCACAACAGTCACTAGTGGTTCACTATTACAGATGGGTTTTTTGAAACAGATACTCCAGAAACTCCAGTATTTTATTCACAAATTACTGTTCTACAATATTATTGGTAGATATTCTGAATAGCTCAGTAAAGTATCAAAGCATTTTTGGGCTGGGTCTGAGATTGTCCTGAAGAAAAAGCTTATTGACATTTTATGCAAAAAACCCCAAAGCTGGATAGCACTTGTGATGCATAAATAGGATGGGAGTATGTTCCTCAATAAATCCATTTGACCTACTGAAACCAAACTGTCTGTTGGCTTGTAGAAAGGATGTCAATTCATGAGTTATCTGCAAAGAAAATTAAATAGTTAATAGTCTTGATGCTGCATTTTTAAACTTCAGTTTATCCACTGATAGTTTCTTTTGGGAAGGGGGAAGACCATTACTGCTGTTATCTTTTTTTCCTGCCATTTGTCAGTGTTTAAAGACCTATTCCTTGCTATATACGAGTTCATGCTGATATCAGAAAAAGTTGTGCATGACTGAATAAGAATATCACAAGTGGTACCTGAACTGAAGAGTTCTATACATGTCTAAACTTCCATTAGCTTCAATAATTACTTCAGCTTACAGAGGCACTTAATTTTTCTCCATGAAATTGCAGTGATGTGGCATGATATTTCAAATCTGTGAACATTTGGCAAATTCTTGGAACAGTTTTCATTGGATGTCTTTCAAAACTGCAGGTCTTTATTGTATCAGAAATACTGATATGTATGAGTTGATGATTTTATCTGTTATTACATTTAACATTCCTGCAGAATGCTGTTGGGGAAAATGAGCAGGTACTGAATTTCTTTTCAGAATTTAAGAATTATTTATCACAAAAGCTTTCATCTATTGACTGTGCACTTTTTTAAGCACACTTTCATGGTAAGTTACTTTAGTTCTTGCTGCTTACGACATAAGCAGAAAATGTTTCTAGACTCTAAATATTAATCTCCTTATTGCCACTCTTTGAACAGAAAAAGAATGTGCACTGCCAGAGACTCAGCCTGGATGCAGTATTTTCCCTTGATAAATATCTTTTGCCTTTCTTCAGCCCTGAAAAGTACTTTTGTCCTTTATTTGCCACTAATGCTTATGATAAAAAATTAAATTACTGTTCATCCTTTCAATAAGTTTCCCTCAGAGAACCTCTGCTAAAGAACAAACATTTAAAAGGAATGCAGAAGCTTTAGTTTTATACACAGCCCTACTATATTATTCATTGCAATGCATTTTTAATGTCACAGAAAGAAAAGTAAAATATATTTTAATTTCTGGGACTAGGCAGCCAAGTGATCCAGGGAATCGCAAATTCACAAAGGCTGAAGACAAATGCATATAGTGCAAAATAAACCCCACACCAAGCCCAAACCCTCCTTGCCTCTGGTAACCTTAAGGTTTTCATGAGAGATTTGTGAAAACTTTTACTGGCTGAAAATCTCCCGAGACTGTCACCATGGTGCACAGACGCTGGGAACCTCTGACCTAGAAGCATTCAATGTGCTTTAGACACTCTTTTTTCAGTGAAGAAATAGGTCAGCAAGACTGAGATAATAAAGGAAAAAAGGCTGAAAACAAAGCTATAGATATTAGCATAGCTGTGGGGATTACGATGAAGGTTTCTCTGCCTCTCCTCCTTCTTTTTACCTCTTATAAATAAACCAACCTTTTTTCTTTTGGTACATTTGTTCATAAACAAACTCATTTTGACTAAATAATTGCAATGATTTATGTGAGCTTCCTTTTTAGTGTTTGAAACCTGGGTACTATTTTACAAGAACAAAGAGTGAGTAATACTCTTTACTTTGCTTATGAATTGTCAGGGCTAATGGTTTTCTTTGTGTTGTATTCTCTTGGAATTCAGCAATTTATCTTCAATCAACAAGAGTTACAGCATCTAGTGAAGAATCGATTTACAAACCTCTCTGAACATAAGACTGCAGATTAAACCTTATGGACACTGTGTTCTTCAAACATGAACACACCTTTTATGCCATACAATGGTGGAATTGCATCATTGTTTGATATAATAAATGAAAAACAGAGTGGGATTTTCAGCTTTTGTTATGCAATTCACAACAAAGAGTCTAATCAACTGTAATTTTCAAGCACGCATTTTGAAGTTTGGAAATGTGTATGGTTAATGGATATTTCCATAGACTAAAAATCTTAATTTGCATTGTAGTCTGCCAAACATCTGATAGCAGCCCATCCATTACATGAGACAAAACCAATCAGAAATTCAAGAACAATAGACACAATTTACTTTAAATGGTGGCTATGAGGGCTAATAATTAAAAAACCACGCAATTATTTTAATGACAAAATCATCATATTACAGAAACAATTATCACAAATTGGTAACTTGATATTATTTCAGTTTTCCCTTATGGATTATTACAATCTTATTTTAACAGAAGAGGAGAACATATGCCAGTTCAGGTAGTTGACAATTCTCAGAAGGGGGCTCTTTTTTTTTTTTTCTTAAAGATGTTATTTAGTTGTTTGACAAAAATACTAAACACAGTGCAAATCTTGGTAACGCTACTGCATCTCCCCTCAATCATTTCTTTCTCTCATATTGTCCAGGGCAAAGTTCAGAGCTGCCTTGAGATGCACAGTTTGATAATATGCTGCAGGTGGATTTCTCCTAAAGACATGAGAAGGTTTTGTGGAATTCACCACTTACCCATACTAAAAGGAAGAGAGAGTACTTTATTAGTAGCAAAGGCATTGACTGCTAAAAACAGAAGAGTATAAAATGCCATTGTTTAACAAAGCTTTGTGAGAAAGAGGGTTAAATGAAAAAATGCCACCAACTCTGAGATTCCAAAATTGGTTGTAGTTGAAGCCAAATTTGATTTTGATGAAAGGAAAGTTCTGTGAGGAAGGCATTCAATGTGCCATTTAGGCATTTTTTCAGTCCATTAATTCGTGTTGATGAAGAAATCTCATTACAGACTGGACAGGAAATATTCAGGGAAGCAAAACTAAATGCAGGAAAGAATATTATTGGAAGACATAAAGACAGAAATAGTTGGATAAGCTTTACAAAGTTTAAGACAAAAAAAGAAATCATCATTCTGGGAAAGCTCAAAGTATGATGACATCATTGCAAGGAATGAAGACATTTCTAAAATGAGACATAAAAGTTTTGGAAAGAAAACACAAAGAGATCAGGAATCTAGAACTTTAAAGTAGATTTGAAAGGCAGCAGGGCCAGGGCCAAGCTCAACTGAGAAAAGGTGTGGGAAGGGGAGAAGTATAATGACCACCTTAGTAGCAAAATGACGCTTAAGAAGGACCATCTTGAGCAAGCACAAGTTTTCCAAAGATAAGCCAAAGATAAAGCTGCAGGACAGGAGTATGGGGCATCCCTTTGCATCCCTACTAGGATATTGACACAATCAAATATTTCTATAAAGTGTCTGTATTTTAAGAGAGGTCCAAGACATTCGGTTGATATTCAAGGATCAGGCAAAGATAATTAAGGGACTGGAGCCTCTCTCTCATAAGAAAAGGCTGAGGGAGTTGAACCTGTTCAGCCTCAAGAAGAGTCAGCTGAGAGGGGACCTCATCAATGTCTGTAGAGTATCTGAATGAAGATTGTCAAGAGGATGTAGCCAGGCTTCTATCAGTGGTGCCAAGCAGCAGGACAAGAGGCAATGGGTAGAAACTGATGCACAGGAAGTTTCACCTGAACATGAGGAAGAACTTTACTGTGCAGGTGGTTGAGCACTGGAACAGATTGCATAGAGAGGCTGTGGAGTCTCCCTCATCAGAGATATTAAAGAACTGTCTGGACAAAATCCTGTGCAATGTGCTCTGGGATAACCCTGCTTGAGCAGGGAGGTTGGCCCAGATGACCTGCTGTGATCCCTTCCAACCTTACCCATTCTGTGATTCTGTGAATGCAAAAATGGGAAGAAATGGTTACAAAATGGTTAGGCTGAGAGTAACCACAGTGGCTAAACAAAATGTGGGAAGCATTTTGACTCTAGAGTCAGTTTTGATGGAATTATGTATGAGGGGAAGAAGAAATATGAAAGAACTGACTACCATTAATAGTTGAACTGACCTGGTAAAAAAATTCTGCTGAAATACAAATCAGGAAAATCATGATAAGTGCAATAATTTGCAAAAAGAAGCCATTTAAAAGAGTAAAAGGGGAAGACAGTTAGGGCAACTTCAAACCAGACTGAAACTGCACTGACTGGGTACTCATACTCTGCTGGCTGCTGAAGAAAGCAAGAAATCCAATAACGATGTTTGTCCTTTACATTGACTTTTGTTTCAGCTTGGTTGGAAACATTGTGGAAAGCTGCAAAGTCACATGGCATTCAGATAATATAATTGCAATTATGAAATCTGTCTTTGAAGACTCCTGGAGCATTGCAAAAAAAATTAATGAAAAATTAAACAAGTCCAACGTTTGATATAATATAAGGAAGCATAGAATCACTACAGCTTTTCATCATATTCTTAAGCTAGACAGGAAGAATGATAAATGAGGTAGAGGGCATGACTTGAGATGATCTAAAGTTAAGGTCCTTAACTAACACAGATGACATCACACAGCTGAAAAAAAAGCTTGAATTATTGATGAATCAAATTAATAATTAACCTTGGAAGATTGGTTTGGTCAACTTTGACTCATAATAAATGCCAAGAAGATGGAGTGGCTGCAACATGAAAAAGAAATAGGAAGGGCAAGTGAAATGTGGTATCTGTGAAGTCAAAGAATATGCAAGATTCCTGTGTGCACAGAAGAACCTTGACCACTGCTGAGGTTTCCTTCAGAATGAGAATAAAAGATGTGCTTCACAGGAACTGGTGAAATTACAAATTGATAAAAACTTTACCTCTTGGGGCAAACATACCAAATCTGTGAGCTACTAGACAACATTACTCTATGGGCCAGAAGCAGTTACTTTACATGAAAGACACAATTGAGACATTTGGCATTAAAACAATTTGAAAGATGCTAAGTATTCACAGAATCATTGAATGGTTTGAGTTGGAAGGGACCTTAAAGATCATCTAGTTCCAATGCCCCTGTAACCTTCGACTAGACCAGGTTGCTCAGATCCCCATCTTCTTTTTCTAACACTTTTTAAGTGGAAACATTAGTATTATATGAATCTTAATGTGAATATTAAGTGAAAAGATTTTATATGGAGAAAGTAAAAGGAAATTTCTATATGAAGCCAAGGAAACCCATTGGATATATTGAATAGATAAAGGCAGCAACACTACAGAAGACATAACTATTAACAAAAAAGGAATCATGGAATTCAATGAATCATAGAAATGCATCAAAGTGCCTAGTCCTCATCTGTCCATTAATTGTGCAGCCAGATATTAAATCATGGATTAATAAAGGAAGGTGGCCTGTGCAGGAATGTCCCATCCAGCCTCTCTTGTCTGAAAAGAAATTCTGTCATGAAAATATGAGAAATGGTAAAAAAGAATGTATAACCTCATTTTCTAAACAAAATGTTTAACTTCACTTCTCAACAGAAATGCAGGAGAATAGTATCCTTTGAGATATTTTTTCTTCTTCGGATATGCTCTACTGTATTTGAATCAACTGTAGACACACTACCTAACTTCATTACTTTTTTTTTTAATGCTTTTATGGTAAGGAGGGTGGGCTTTTTTTTTCCCCCCCTAGTAGGTTTTAAACAGTGAAAACAGAGAACCTCTCCTTCTGGTGAATCTCACTCATATAAGGGAATTTGAACAAATTTGTTTTGTACCAGATGGATTAGGATATCATGCATCACTACTTTACCGTAGTTCTGATGTTTGCTGGTTTCACAACACCGACAAATGCTGCTTCACCCCTTGGGGATGGGCTTAGATGGTGATCAGTTTACTGTAAATAAGAAATAAAAAGAAAATGTCTTCTCAGTTTCATCAGTCCTGCACTTCTGTTCATGACTCTGGCTGTGTACCTAAAAAGGCCTTTTTAGACTTGTGCTTTTTGCTGTTTTTTCTGGAAAAGTTTCATATCTAGAAGTAGGAAAAAAAGGCCCCTTTACTAATTTATTTTCAGAATATATGTATTCTATGGATGTTGTAAGGGAGACCCACATAGCTGGGCCTCAAAGCCATGGTAAACTTTGGGGCAGGGTTTCTCACTTGCAGCAGTGCTCTGGCTCCCATTCCTTATGTCACTGTCTGTCATAGCAGGTAATTTAATAGATGTCCTGCAACAGTGTTTGTTCCTCAGGTGCATCAGCATCTATTAACTGCTTTTCATCTCAACATTCTAAGTTTCAGTATTTACCTTCTGAACGGAATGGCTTCACTTCTCTCCCTCCTCAGATAGAATTGTCTTTGGCCTTTCTGCTATGCTGCCCATTTGCTGTGAAAAAACTGGTACCTGAGCATTTATCTGATCATTTCTGCATTCTTTTTGGTCCTACTTACTATGTAACTGAGTCTTTTCTGATAAATGTGAGCATAAGAACTACCCAAGATATCCGAAATCATTCCTATGAGAAAAGTTTAAAATAGCCAGACGTTGACAAAGTCCTTTTTTAAGCATTGCTTAATGCTATTATTTTTTCCTTAATCTGTCCATCACTGTTCAGAAATGAACCACAGGATCCTGTTGCCCTGTGTGAAAGGATATATATTATCAGTCTAAATGTTGCTTCAGCTGCATAGAGTTCAATAACGTAAACCATGCTGTGTAACAACTAGGGGAGAAATATTAAATTCAGAACACATACCTGGTTTGTAGTTTAACCCCAGATGGCAACTATGCCCCATGCAGCCACTTGCTCACTCCCCCACCAGGGGTCTTGGGGAGAGAATTGGAAAAGTGACAAAACTTGTAGGTTGAGATAAAGACAGTTTGGTAAGTAAAGGAAAAGCTGTGCGTGTAAGCAAAGCCAAACAAGGAATTCATTCAGTGTTTCCAAAGTTCAGGAAGGTGTTCAGCCATCCGCAGGAAAGCCAGGCTCCATTACGTGTAATGGTGACTTGGGAAGATATGATGATTTTGGCTGGAGTAGGGTTAATTTTCTTCACAGTGGCTAGTGTGGAGCTATATTTTGGATTTGTGCACAGGCTGATAATACATAGATGGTTTAGTTGTTGCTGAGCCAAGGCCTTTTCTGCTTTCATACTGCCATGCTGGCAAGGAAGTTCAGGGTGCATGGGAATTTGGGAGGAGACACAGCCAGGATAGGTGGCCCAAACTGACCAAAGGGATTTTCCATACAGTATGACCTTATGATCAGTATGTCAAGTACGAGGAAGAAGGAGGAAGGGGAATGTTTTGAGTGATGGTGTTTGTCTTCTGAAGTAACCATTATGTGTGATGGGGCTCTGCTCTCCTGGAGATGTCTGAACACATGCCTGTCCATGGGAAGCAGTGAATTAATTCTATATTTTTCTTTTTGTGTGGCTTTTGCTTTCCCTGTTAAACAGTCTTTACCTCAACCAACATGTTTTTTAGCTTTTATCCTTCAGTTCTTCCTCTGGTCCCACTGGTGGGGGAGTGTGCGAGCAGCTGCATGGGGTTTCATTGCTGCCATGACAGAAGCCAGCACCATCACTCCATACATCCCTGCTCCCCTTCCTTCTTCCCCCAGTTCTACATGCTGAGCATAGCACCATATTGTGTGGAATATTCTCTGGTCAGTTGGAGTCACCTGTCCTGGCTGTGTCCCCACCCAACTCCTTGTGTATCTCTAGCCTCCATGGTAGTGGGGTGGGGTGAGGTGCAGAAAAGGCCTTGATGCCATGTAAGCTCTGCTCAACAATAAAGAAAACACACCTGTATTATCAACACTATTTCCAACACAAATCCAAAACAGCCCCATGCTAGCTACTATTAAGAAATTTAACTCTATCCTAGCCAAAAGCAGCACAACATGCCATTGCAATTTAGAATTGCAAATAAATAAAAAAGCACATTTTTTTCTGTCAAAGACTGTGCATGGCAGTATGACATTTTGTATCATCAGCATCTAATGATACTTCAGTCTTCTCACTCGTCATAATGAAACATACATGCTGGACTAGAAACGAACACCCTTCCCCCTTTTAAAGTAATGTATTATTTAAAATTGCAAAATATAACTTTGAAACTTGCTTTATAAATTCTGGAAAATCTGTAATACTTATCCAACAACATAACCAAGTTAAACTCAAATCTGCTATGTATGGAGGTCTTTGCTGGCTAGCTAAGTGGAGCCTGTAGGCAACTTGATACACTTCTGCATATCTCAAGGACATCAACAGGGAACAAGTGCGAAGAACAATTAAGTGCAAAGGACAGTAAAGTCTCTTACAACAGATTCATTTTACTTCAAATCTACATGTGTATAATTCTGACTGTCATACTCCCGTAAATACAATATTTCAGAACAACACTTATGTTCAGTGTGTAAGTTTGTATTAAACATTTATTTGTGATAAAATTTAACTTGGTCACGTGGTCTCTGAACTTTTAAAATATTTTTCATTCTTTTTTGTTGTAGATTATCTGTAAATAAACAGGTGTAATTTTACAGATGGTTTATTCAGAATCATTGAAGTGTGATGCATGGCTTCACAACATGTCTGCTCTCATTGCCCAGCATATTTTTTATTTGACTGTGTAAATTCCACTTTTCTAGTTCTGCCCCATGAAGCATTTCTAAATAGAAAGGACAAAAGTCAAGTTACAAGACAACAGAGAAAGTATTTTAGATGCAAAATGTTTTTGGCACATTTGTACATGGTGACTTTCATCCCCTGTCACTATGCATTTTTCTGAAAAGAAAAATGGTCTGCCAAATATGGAGCTCAAGAGTAAGAGAAGATTGAGATTTAATTCAATGTTCCTAAATTCTTTTTGTTGATGACAAGCATTCATTGCAAACTTTTCATATTCTTTTGCCACTGCACAAATTTAGGAAGACTAGAAACTTTCTAAAGAGAAGCATTTATAGTTTTCCAAACAAGTCGTCATTCTTTCCAACAGTAGTCTGTCACCTTTTGACTTAAATAAGCAATGAATAAATTGCATAGTTTATGCTGTTAGCGGCAGGTTTTTCTTAAATATTCCGACCATAGAACCCTTAATTGCAAAGATTTTATGTAACAACCATTAGTGCCCCTAAAAATATATTTTCAAATGTTGTAAAACCTGCTCTTCTTTACTGGTTAACTCAAAAGGTTAAATAACCCTTCATTGCAAAGCAGTCTCATAAAATAATTATGAAGAAAACATAAAGTTGCTTGCTTGCTTTCAAAGATTTCTTATATAAAACAGAGATGCAATAGTAAATAAATAAAAAAACCCAAACAACCATGCCCCAAACCACAGGAGTATAAGCCTGATTTCTGACAAGAGCATTATACTCACCATCTTTCATACTCCTCTTCCTGACCTGAAGAGGTTACTTGACCTTCAGTCTTTTGGGATGCTGAATGCCAGTAAAAATGTGCTCTGGGATTTTAACAAAGGGAAGATGTCCTAGTAGTTCATGGTAGTTGAATGGACAAGATGTCATGAGGCTAATTGAAGTTCTATCCCAGTTCTATTAGTCACTTGCCCCTATGACCTAAGTCACTTTTCTCCTTTCCTCTCTACTTTCTACTCTCTGTTTTCGTCCTCAAGTTTTGCACTGAAATGTCTGATTAGCCTAAAAGAATTTTGGAGACATGTATTTGACACCGTCTCACACAGCATGCTTCTAGAAAAACTGGCTGCTCATGGCTGGATGACTAGGCCCAGAAAGCTGTGGTTAGTGGAGCTAAATCCAATTGCTGGCTGGTCATTAGTGGTGTCCTTCAGGGCTCAGTATGGGGTCTGTCCTGTTTAACATCTTTATCAATGATATGGACATGGGGACCGAGTGCACCCTCAGTAAATTTGCAGACGCAGACAACATTGGGTGGGAGTGTCGATCTGCCTGAGGGTAGGAAAGCTCTACAGAGAGACCTGGACTGACTTGATCAGTGTGCTGAGGAGAGGACAGTGAGGTTCAATAAGGCAAAGTGCTGGTCCTGCACTTGGGACACAACAACCCCATGCAGTGCTACAGGCTGGGGGAAGGGTGGCTTGAGAGTTGTTTGTCAGAAATGGACTTGGGAGTGCTGGCAGACAGACGGCTCAATATGAGTTAACAGTTTACATGGATGGCCAAGAAGGACAATGGCATCTTGGCCTGTATCAAGAATAGTGTGGCCAGCAGGACTAGGGAAGTGATTATCCTCCCATACTTAGCACTGCTGAGGCCACACCTTGAGGACTGTATTCAGTTTTGGGCCCCTCACTTTAAAAAGGATATTGAGACACTGGAGTGAGTGCAGCAAAGGGCAACAAGGCTTATAAAAGGCCTGGAAAATATGTCATATGAGGAACAGCTGAGAAATTGAGTTTGTTTAGCCTTGAGAAGAGGTGACTCGGGGTGGCCTCATCACTCTCTACAATTACCTGAAAGGGGGTTGTAGAAAGGTGGGGGATGGTCTTTTCTGCCATGCCTGCAGTGAGAGGAGTAGAGGGAATGGTCATAAACTGAGACAGGGGAGGTTCAGATAAGATGTTAGGAAAAAGGTTTTCACTGTTAGGGTGGTCAAGCACTGAAATACATTGCTTAGGGAGATGATGGAGACACCATGCCTGGAAGTGCTTAAGATGCATCTGGATCTGACACTGGAGGATATGGTTTAGGGTTTAGGGGTTACAGCAGAGTGGCAGCTAATGGTTGAACTCGATGATCTCAGAGGTTTCCTCCAACCTTGATGATTCTGATTCTGTGATTTGCAGAGTGCTTGACACAACAAGGGGTTGATCCATTTCAGATGCTTATGTACTGCTGCACAGGAAAGAAATCATAAAGGGCATTTGAAGGATAATTAAAATTTTTGTTCTTTGCAATGAAATTTGCTTAAAGCATACCCATTTTATCTTAATCAAGACCCCTGTTGCTGTCTTGTAGTTACTGACCACTCTCTAGTTGTGTCAGTGACAGATTTTTGGGGAGGGTGTAAGGGAAAAACATTTTTTAACATTTCACTAACCTACTGCACAGACTCCAAAGTAGTTCTTTGGACATTTCAGAGGTATTCAAGGATGGAGTATGTGTTGGAGTGGGATCCGGACCTGGAGTAACGATGAGTCTCAATATGAGTATGGTCGTTCTCCTTTATTCTTAGTGCTTACAAGATATATACAGACATTCACACAGAGTACGTGAACGCAGCCGATACATGATTGGTTAATTGCCCTTGTCCAAGTGTCCAGGGCAAACTTAT
>NW_008653216.1:44014-63631 GCF_000695815.1 Acanthisitta chloris
ACACCACACTACAAGCTGGGTTGTCAGCTTCAAGGAAATCATGTCCCTTTTCGCAGAGCCATTCCTCCACAATTCCCCCTTTTTCTTTTTGAACAACCCAGGCTTGGTTAATAAGTCTCTGTGAAAGCCACTGTAAACATTGTAAAATACAGGGTAATATTAATAAAACACCAAACACTACTACAAGCAATATACAAAGGGTTACCTAGCATATAGGAGAATCTAAATAATAGCACTATTCTAGCTTATTAGCAAAATGACTTATCTATAAGACAGTAAAACTAAACCAGACCTAAAAACCCTGGCAGCAGGAGAAAACAAGACCATTGTAAGGTGCTGGATTGAAGACACAGGAATGTATGAAGATAGAAACAAGGTCAGCGAGACCTACTTGTGTCTTGTTTTGATTGCTTAAGCATTCCTTTAACTGTTGCTCAAGTTACAGTTCCTCAGCTAGCCAGGCCCTAACAGTACGAAGCTGAATTCTGAGGACATGCTGTTACACAGGACTCTGTGAGAAAATATATGAACCTCAATGAAAACTTTGCCAATTTATGTCTATATACATGTTGTTGGTTCACCCTAGCAGGCAGCTAAACATCATAGCTTGCACACTCCCTCCTGCTGCCAGCTTCCCCCCCTCCCAGTGGGGTAAGAGGAAATGGAAAACAAAACCAGGAAAACTTAGTGGAGTCAAAATAACAACAGCATCAACAATTAATAATAATAATTAAAAATAATAATATGGCAAAAGAAATGGATGAGTGGGAGAGAAGAAAACAAGCCAAGTGATGCAATATCAGCCACTCAACCACCTCCCATGAGTAGACTGATGCCCAGCCAGTTTGTGAGGAAAACATGGTTAACCCTCCTAAGACCTTCTGTTTCCCTTTCCTTGATGAACATGGTGTTATGTGGCATTCAATATCTCTTTCATTAGTTTGGGTGGTCTGCTCAGTTGTTTCCATTCCCAACCTGTTTTGTGGGATTCCAGTCTATTCACTTGGGGAAACAGAATGAGAAACAGAGAAGGACTTGATACCGTGAAAGCACCGATCAGCAAAAGCCAGAACATTAGTGGGTTTTCAAAATTGTTTTCATCAAAAATATAAAACTCATTGCCATATGAGTTGCTCTGAAGAAAATTTAATCTATCCAGGTCCAGTACAATGTGTATATTACATAAATAGTATTTTTCCCCCGACAAGACCAAAGTCAGAGTTATTGCATATCTTTCTAATAGCTGGTAAACAATTAGAAGTAATCTAGAGACTATAGTTCCTTGCTCTTCTCAAGGTGAATGCAGAAGAAACACAGAATCTCAAATTAAAGCCTGCATGAAAAAGTTTGCCTTTTTTTAAACTTTTAAGGGCAAGAAGAATATCACAAGCTGTTATATGAAGTAATTACCCATATGGTTCGACATTTAGAAGCTACAGAATACCTTGTGTCTTAAAAATATATATTTACCTTTGCTGCAAGATACTAAAATGTGTTTATAGAACTGGGTGATATTCTGTTCTCAGATACTGTGTTCAAGAAATCATGTGCTTTTTTGGCCAAAATTATTTGCATATGTGTATTACATTGATGAAGGCTTTTTGTTTGGTTGGTTTTTTTTCAAATGCTGTATCTACAAAACCCATGAAAGCACACTAAAGTTCAGTGTTTTAAGTAATATAGACCTGATAACTATAATGAAAGTCTTCTTGGAGACCAGCTGAAAATCAAGCTCACAGGTACTTTTCATTCCATTCCCAGCACAGTTTCAACTGTCCTGGCCCCATTTGCAATGTTTAGTTTTTCCATAACATCCTCCTTTTTCTACATCCTGTAATCTGTTCTTAATCTAAAGACCACAGACTTGACATATTCTGAAAATAATATTCTAATCTCCTTTCCTTTTCTTTCCCCATGGATATACTTCTGAGCTCCCACTGCTCACAGCAACTTGTAAAGCTTTGTTTCTGCTGACAGAGGTTATACAGAACTCAGTAAAATGTCGTGCCTACACAGCACTGTGGGAACTTCAATGACCCCATGCAGATAAGATCTTGTGTTATGTATTTTTATCAATAACTTGTAGGAAGATGGTGGAACAGCACAAAATTATAAACAATACCTTTGATAATGTATCCTGAATATATGATCCCTTGAATAGTCCACTGTTGTTCAACACTAAGGAGCACAGCAATGAAAAAAAAATAACCATACAAAACCCCCCCAAAACCCCCAAAAAACTTTGCATCTGAAAGAAAGCATATTGGTGTGAATAGATCAGTCATTTAGTTTACACCAATAGACCAATATAATAGTTAAATATTTGGCATTATAGTCAAATAAATATAAACCTTAAATCAAGCACCAACCTATAGCAAAATCAGTTTTCGTGTATTTTTTTTCTTAGGCAAATAAAGACTGTCCCAGAGGAAACTCACAATGCTTTCAAGTTCTTTATTTCCTCAGGCCACCTCAACCACATCCTCTGTCTTTCTGCATCATTCTGAAGGTGTGATCAAAGTTTTTCCTTACTAGGCACTGAAAGAGAGGGACAGGTGTAAATGTGTTGGGAGGAACAATGCACTTTTATCTAAAATTTCTGAAGAAACTTTTGTATGAGCAAGTAAAGGCTTGCTCAGTAGCAATATTGATTCCTGTCAGAGATTATTGCATCTTCTAATGCAATGCCAGGTAGAAATTATACTTATGCCGTTGTGGGAATTGCGATAACAATAGATGGCTCAGAGGGCTCTGTACATACGACTGTGTATAGTAGTAATAATGGTATATTATTATATATTTATACAGTAATGGTATATAAAATAGCAAATGCAGTTAGTATATTGTCTCTTGGCCATGTTCTTCTGATATTAATAAATGAAGAGAAGCAAGTGACACACTGGTTCAACAAAATATTAAAAATTGGATATGTTTTATGGCATTTTATTGTGTTTATTAAGTATTTGGATTTTCTGCAGTCTTGATGCCTGGGGAGATTGAGCACAGATCCTTACCTGGTACTATTGCCATAAAAATTCTACAAATTTGCAATTCACAAAGAAAATAAAATTGAATTGACTAAATAGTTTGCTGTAAATATGTTATTCCACTGTCATACTTTGAATCACTGACCCAAGTTCCTCTTTCAGCCTTTCTACCTTCCAGCTTCATACAGTTTCATACTTAGCAGTCACCAAGACTGCTGAAGTCAGTCGGTTAGTATTGCTGTTTATTTTAAGAGAAAGAAGGACCTTTCATTGCTGGCTGATTCTACAAATGCTCACAATGCATCCTTGGTTAAAGAAGACCATGAGAGTAAACAGGGTTTAGCAAAATTTTTGAATTGTGCCCTGAATATTCAGCATGTTGTAGCTGCAAGTAATCTGGATGTTTTATATCACAACCCTCCTTGCTAACATTACTCAAAGATAAATGCCCTTGATAAACCCTATCATATTCACACTTCGAGTGTAAAGTGTTGAAATAAAAACCTGATGAAGCATAAAGTGTTGACGTAGCATGTTATTTTCAACATTTTATCTGTCATTTGCCATTTATTTCAACATTTTATACAGTACATTAAATACTCATCTGTCAAGTAAGTGTTTGAAGGCCTGAGGACATAGAGATGCCTCTGAGCAGCAGCACACACTGGGACACCACTGGTGGGTCAGAGATCGTGAGAAGAAGGCTGAAGTAGCTATGAATGTTACACGGCTAAAGTCTGCAGGAGGATCTATGAAGATCCAAAGGCAGTGGAGGTGTGAAACAGCACTGAGAGGTTTTCAGGCAGAAAACTCTTTAGGAACAACTTGAGACTAGCTGAGGACAACAGGCAACAACCGTACACATTTCATAAGAGAGTATGAACATGCAGTGGTGAGTTATCACTACCTGCTCATAGCAGCAGGATTTTGTGGAAGCCCAAGTAGCAAAATATGTTTCACTGGCCCAAACAATCCTGAATGTTGTCAAGACTCTCAGTTCTATCCAACAGAAAATTCCTTAGAGTATGCCATCCATGCTTCAGAGGCCCATTGTGACCTCTTGTGCAATACCACAACTATTTCACAAAAAATGCATTGATTTAAAGAATTTTTATGGTCAATTAAGGGCTTGTCTACCTGGTAGTCAAATTAATTTGAGATCTGAATTAAATGTGTTAGTTAAAGTGCATTGAATCCTTGTGTGAGCATTTTTTGAAGTGAACTAAGTGAAATACTGCCACTATACTTCTGAGGCTGCCCGCATGACTGTTTAATGTTCTCTAAATACTCTCCTTCAGATTTAGACTTTTAACTAATTCAAACTAATACATCTTTATGTCTTTGACTCAACAAACTTTAAAACAGGCTTTTCAACATTTTTTAGCTAGTCAGATTAGAGAAAAAGGTAGGAGTAGGCAGAAAAATACTCCCCATTTCTACATCTTCCAGAATTTCTTCGATACTTAAGTGTGAGAGAAGTCAGGGAGTTCAAAAGGGTTCTCCCTGGCTATTTCCTTTTTTTCTTCCTTATTACTTTCTCCCAATCCTAGCACTATTTGGTCCAGGACCCACCTCAGCTACTATAGGCCTATTTTGTGTGTGCACCTATGTGGTACCTAAGTGCCTAAGGCATAAGATAGTTCAGCAGATTCCTAGTAAACTGAGCTCAACCTGTGTCTCACAGGCTTCGTGAAGAGGTGTGTTCTCATGATACCTGTACATGTAGGAGATAGTAATATTTTCTCAGGATTCACAGCGGGATCATCCAGTGTTTGGACTAAGCTTGAGTACTGATACTTACAGGGAGTTCAACAGCAGCTCATGCTGTTTTTCTAGCAGGACAGGCAGAACTGAGAAACTCCCCCTTTCTGCTCCCTAGTGTTTCATATACAAATTGAATAGGAAGGAAGAGCTCTTTTACCTTAAGGGCAGATGTCTCCATTAACTGGTACTAAAAACATACATTCATATAGTGGTGTAAATTTGGTAAGATCCTGGCACAGAAAAAGAATAAATAAAACAGCATATGCTCTACAAAAGCTGCTTGAGCACACTTTGGGTTTTTTTCATGCTTATAAGGAAATTCAGTGCCAACAAACTATTACTCAGCTACTTCACAGTCTGAACAAAATTAGCACATAAACTAGCACAATTTAAGTCTGATATTGCAAATAAGGCACTAAATGAGGCAACCTTGTGTTGGAAAAACAATGTTTTTTTCAATATGTTTTAAGACATAGAAGCTACATTTCCACAAAACAAATATATTTTTGTAGAACATTTAAGTATAAACCCTTACAACTAAACATGCATTCATTTATTTTTCTTGATTTGGACAAAGTCTTAAGATAAACAAAAATCTATAGTCCTACCAGTGTGATTTCTTTCCTGGCCGGAAAATATAAGCTGAAATATTAAAAGTTCTTCAGAGTGTTCCAAATATGGCAGTTGTCTGTTCATTAACTGCTGGGAAATTGAATCTTGCAGGGGTACAAATTGAGATGAAACCCAGCTGTGATGAGTTATATTTGGTGACATCATGTGACAATATATTCTGCAGTGATCTGGCATATCATATTACATACTTTGTATTATTCAGCACACTTTGAATCAGAGGGCAAAAATTACCCCTGTGTAGAACTATTCCAAGTAGGAGTCTGAACCACTGGATTTTCACTTTCTGAGATCATTATCAGGGTGACAGATTACTTCTCAAATAAATACTTCATTTAACTGCTGTTATTATTATTATTATTATTATATTGTTATTATTTTACCCACTATTTCAACAGCTGTTGAAAGTTAATATAATGGTTAGCTTTAACAGGTGTCTCTGAAAATGCCTGAAAATCATCATAATAGGAAAGTACTGAAAATCAAAGATAACCTCTAAAATTTTCTTTGTCTATAATTTTTACCAGTCCTGTGCAAAAAA
The DNA here is from genome assembly GCF_000695815.1 of Acanthisitta chloris. Classification (NCBI taxonomy): domain Eukaryota; kingdom Metazoa; phylum Chordata; class Aves; order Passeriformes; family Acanthisittidae; genus Acanthisitta; species Acanthisitta chloris. The sequence continues at coordinate 49,937 of NW_008653216.1, forward strand.
ACCCAAAAAATCCAAACTCAAAAAAAAGTCCAGAGGTGGTACATTCACTTTACATTTTGCATGCCCTACATAGCTCCAGCATGACATTAAGAAGAAGGTTCCCTGGGGCAGGGTGAGTAGGTCCATCTGCTCATCTAGGAGGACCTTGACAGGCTTGAGAGGTGGGCCAGTGCAAACCTCATGAAGGTTAACAAAATGAAGTGCAAGGTCCTACATTTGGGCTGCGGAATCTCAGGCACAACTTAAGGTTGGGTGGGGAAGTAATTGGAACCAGCAGTGAGGAGAAAGACTTGGGAGTGACAGTGGATGAGAAGCTCAGCATGAGCTGCAGTGTGCGTTAGCAGCTCACAGCGCCAATCGAATCCTGGGCTGCATCAAAAGGAGTGTGGCCAGCAGGTCAGAGGAGGTGATTCTTCCCCTCTGCTCTGTTCTTGTGAGACCCTACCTGGAATACTGCATGCAGTTCTGGTGTCCTCAACATAAGGAGGACATGGAACTGTTGGAGCAAGTCCAGAGGAGGACCACGAAGTTGGTAAGAGGACTGGAGCTTCTTCCCTATGAAGACAGGCTGAGGAAGTTGGAGTTGTTCAGCCTGGAGAAGACTGCGTGGAGACCTCATAGCAATTTTTCAATATCTGAAGGGGCCTACAAGGGAGCTGGAAAAAGACTCTGTTAGAAACTGCAATGATAGGACAAGGGGTAATGGGTTCAAACTGGCGGATGGAAAGTCTAGGTTGGATGTGACAAAAAAGTTTTTTCATGTAAGGGTGGGTTGACACTGGCCCAGATTGCCCCGGGACACTGTGGCTGCCCCAATCCTGACGGTGTTCAAGGCCAGGCTGGATGAGGCCTTGAGCATCCTGGTCTAGTGAGGAGGTGTCCCTGCCCATGGCAGGGGGGACTGGGACTAGATGACCTGTAAGATCCATTCCAACCCTTAAATTCTATGATTCTATGATTCTGTGATCTCAGCCAATGTATGGTGATGGCACTCCACTCTCTTTCATTCCTCATTATTCCTTCCCACTCCTGACCACATGCTGCTGCTACATACTTTGTACCAGTTGTGGACTCCACTGTGGGCTAATTGCTCACCTTGCAAAAGGACAATGCAGAAAGAATGACCAACCAAAAATGGTCTTTTTACATCTTGAATTGAGTGAGTTGCAGGAAAGCTTTCCTGAGTGCTGAAACCCATGAAAAGGAGGGATGGAGCTATAAAATGGAGTTAATATGCATGCGGGGAAGGGGAGGTGTCTGTTTTGGTGGCAATAGTCTCTTAGACTGACTAACCTTTGCATGGAAACACAACTATCCTGTCTTCGTAACTAACTTATTGCTTGACTATCACTCATCTGCAGTCTATACTTGGAAAATGAGTTCACTGTTGTAAGCTGCTCCCACTTGAAAGGAAGATTATACAGGTTACTAATTCTTAATTGAGAGGTGGGCCAGTGAAAACCTCATGAAGGTTAACAAAATGAAGTGTAATGTCCTGCATTTGGGCTGTGGCAATTTCAGGCACAGCTTAAGGTTGGGTGGGGAAGTAATTGGAACCAGCAGTGAGGAGAAAGACTTGGGAGTGACAGTGGATGAAAGGCAACTCTCCTGTTGCCTTTCAACTAAGAAGAAATGAAAAAGCTTTTTGGTGTGTCATTGATAGTTTCCAGCACATAAGGAAATTGTCTAAACTAAAAGCAAAAGACCAGTATTATTACAAAAGGACTGACATCCTCAAACAATATTTATTTTGCAGACCAATGTGGTTATGGGTAGACAAATTTATTACTACTCTAGCCCCATCACACAGGATTCTATTTTACCATCAAAATGAGGCTCTTTGGATTATAAATTAAGTGTTTGGTCCTGGAATAACTTTGAATAACTTTGATTGCAACCAAATAGAAACCTCTGACATACTCTCAGGCTGCAGCCTGAAAACTGGAAACATTGGAGACAACTATCTGATGTCACTGAAGATCAATATAACCCAAGACCAAGCACTCTCTGTTTCATGAACTCTCTTTTCTCATAATAAATTCCTGATTTCTCTGGTGCAGCAGGACAGGCATTGAGAGGCTTAGTGATATAATAGATTCCATATTAATAGCTGCTTGACACTGATTTTTATATCCTGCATTTAAGGATATTAATTTCTGAGGAAAGTGTTTCTACTGTGCTGATTGCAAGGAGGCTTGTGCTGTGAAGACTGTTTTAAACAGCATAATTAAATGATTTTCAATCATTCTTATGCCAAAACACTAATAGATTTACACCTACCTTCAATAGTTTGAGAAGGTTACCTACACTGTATTGAAGATAAATGATTCAATGCAAATGCAGGAGATTCCGCTAGTGAAAACAATCCTTACTGCTACAATGAATAGGCTGGAGCCTATATGCAGCAGCACATCCCCTCATCCCTTGTGACAGGGAGCACATGCTGTACCACACCAATGCTCCACAGATGGACCAGAGCATCCTCAGACCTTCCTCGTGGTGCATAAAGTCTAATTGTTCTAAATGAAATCAGGTCATGGAAATCCAAAAATATGTAGAGGGTTTGCCACATAGCTCTTGTAACACTTAGCCCTTCATTTCTTTCTTAGGGGCTGACAGGGTTTCCATAACCATGACATTGGAAGCTATGGATGCAGAAACAAAGAGGCGAGTGAGTCCCAGAGCAGTCTGCATCAGGGGAGCTCATGCAAATGTACAGGCTGCTTTCTTTAAAATGTGAGTAAAAAGCTTTATGTGAATTGAAAAGGACACATTGAAGACAGCAATCAGTTTACTCCTGGGTAAATATGGCACCGTTGGAATAGTTCTGAAATGCTTTAAGGGCTTTATCAAGTTTTCAGAATTTCCTTTTTTATTTTTTTGGGACAGCTTAAATTCTGTTGGTCCACCTATTACTCATTCTTCCCTGCAACTGCCCAAAAAACTCATTCTGCATTTATTCTCACTAGTGACAGCTGTGGAAAAGGGTGTTGTTACAAAATGCTGATGCTGTGAAAACTAATGGTGTTGGTTTCAACTGAAGTTTCCTCTTGAACAGCTTCTAGGGCTAGGATGGGGTTTCTGCTCAAAGTGAACACACTAGGGTTTGGACGGTTTTGTCAGTGGATGCTTTCCAGGCATGTACGCCTGACTTCTCAACAGTTCTCATACTAAAGGAACATAGCCTAAAGAATGCAAATTTCCTGGTATGCTCTAAACTGAAAAGGCCTTTTGTAAAAAAATGAAGCTAGGAAAGGGGTTTCTGAAAGACCTAATGAAAACTCTTTATCAATCTATTCATTACTTTGTGAGCATGGGTTTTGCTAAGGGAGGAAGAAAACCTGCATCCACCAAAGAGGAACAAAAGTGTTGCATGTTGCATTTCATTTTATCTATAAAATGTATAAAACCCATCTTAAGGTCTTGTGGGCATTTATCACCATGCTAGAATGAAACAATGGAAGTAGAGGAAGGGTTACATAAAATGGATGTCAGGGTACAGCCTTTAGGGGTTTATGCATTGCCATGAGACAGAAAGAAGTAAGAAACCCCTATCTGGTTTAGTTTTGTTTTATAACAACCTGCTGATCTGTTGAGATATAGGTAGGTGTGAAGCAGTTAGAGCAAAGATAATTTGTTCAAAGTGAAGAAAAATTATGTAGATCTAAAATTCTCAAAGGCTGTTTTTCTAATGCTCCCTTTTAAAAATTATTTTCTGCCTCAAAGGAGAAATAAAAAGAGCATCTTTTTGCATATAATAAATACATTGGAGACGTTTGAAATAAAAGTCTTTATTTTTGAAACATTATTGAGACAGATCAAGGTTTTCTTGTCTAGCAAACACAGAATTTGATTTTTGTTTCCTTAACACTGGGATACTAAACTTCAAATCATCTATTTCTTGCTGAGTGTCAGCAAGAATATACAAAAATATTAACACATTTCAGGACAGCAAACCATCAGGTGGTACTTGGTCAATCTTTCCTGTCAAAGATGTTCCAGCTGGCATAAATTACTTCAGCACTAATTGAGACTGAGACAGCAAGATCAAGAACAGCTTAATGGCTTTGAAATTCCTCTAGTGCATTGTAGATGATGAAGTGAAGTAGCTAAATTATTGGCTGAGGAAATTTACCCATAGTGTAAATATAACCACTGTATCATATTTCTTTCAAAAGCAAAATAAAAGATAATGTTCCAGTAAGATTTCAGTGTCCAACAGAAGTATGAAGGTTATCATTTGCAAGAACATATATATATGTCTACTCTGCCTAGCTGTTCTTTTTTCGTGTTTCCTTGCTTTTCCTTATGATGCTTTTTCTTTTTTGTTGGTAATGTTGCTTTTCACTAACTGCAAGTAAATTATTTTTGTCTGAATTAGGAGAGTTTTTATTTATTTATAGCTGGATTTCTCAGCTAGACATGTGACTGAAGATGTACTGTGATAATACTTTGCCAGCTAACTGGGCAATAATGTGTTTCCACACAGACTTGTGGAGAAACAGCAACCATTTGGTCTGATTAGACATTGTATTTTGCTTACAGTACAGATTAATCTAATATGGGTATTCAAGAGTGGGTTCTTATTCAAGCTAGCTACCGACTGGGCACACTCGCTGCACCTTTATTTTCTCTGTGTTGCTATTTTCACTATGTAAAGCATCTGAACATCAGTGCCACTACACTGAAATAAAATTGACAGAGCACGTTACAAAGGCACATGTTACAGCACGTTACACTTTGGAGATAGCTTGCTCATGAGCTTTCCACCTGCATTAATTTTTTCTGTCTTGAAATAAAAGGCTACTAAGCTAAAAGTTTGCAGTTATTACAGATTCATTTCAAAACAAAACAAAACAAAAAAAAAGAGGTTAGAACATTGGGGATCTGGTAGGAAAATGTTTTTCAAATTTTCAGGTTAAAATATGGAAAACTTCCAACGAAATATTCATTAACAAGTTCTGTAAGACTCTTAAGTCTTGTGCTGAATGGACTTCATAAGGAAAGAAAGTGTTTGCATATTAGATAAACTACTGATTATCTCCATGCCTGTAATGGATCCAACTGATCTAGCAGGTTTCCAATGGATTCTAATGCCAAACTCTAAAAGGTAGAACTGAATCAATATGCATGTTACACATAAACTGACAAAGATGAATTAAAGTGTTTTATCTAGCATAACCTTCTCTGGATTACTCATACATTACCTTCAATATGTCTCATGAAGTAAGAATGATTCAAGTTTTCTTTTCCATTGTGCCTGTCATTCTATCACATTTTAATGCCAAAACTGTGTTTATTAGGGACATTTTGCTGGGGATGTGTATTCACTTTTGCCTTTCATTCAGTGAAGAGAGAAAACATCACTGTGTCCTTGTGTTTTTGCATATCATTGCACCAACATAGCAAACTGGTGACTTACTGTGCTGTCAAAATACGCATCAAGGATTTACAAAATTTATTTTGTTGGAACTTCTAACTCTGTTCATTTTTCATTGTTTAATGACTTTTCTGTTCCCATGCTGCTTCCTACAGTGCCACTAAAAGTCTTCAAGCAAAGAGTTGGCTGAATGATCCACCAAATAATTATGGTAGCCAAAAGCTCATGAAAAATTGTATTCCATGAGGGAATGAAGGAAAAAATAAACAAAATATCAGAGAAGGAAGGCAGTGAACTGACATGACAGTGATGACTCCTCCATTTAGGAGCAGCAGATCAATTGTACATGCTGTGTAAAAACACACTCCTAAATACTGAAAAAGTGAGTCAGAAATTATGGCCATGAATCCACTTAACTGAGGCATAACTTATTAAGCAAGGTCTCTAGGTATGATCATTATATCACTGGTATAATCAGTCCTTCTTCCCTATCACTTTGTCACAGTTGGAACTGCAGCTTTTCACCAAAGTGGTTTCCATTTTAACTGTGAATATTTCCCAAAATCAGGACAAAATATGAAAAATGCAAAACACACATATACTTTGTGAACCTATAAGGTAGTTCGCAGAAGCACCAAACAGATTTATGTTTTTATTTTTTATATACCTTGAAAAGGATATTTTCCAGGATGCTATTTACATATAGGTTGAGTCTGGATATAAAATATTTGCATAACAATTGTATGAAACTGAATCTGAGGGCAGCAGAACTGCACAGAGCTGTTCATCTTAATAAAAAAAAGAAAGTAGTCTTTACAAGATTGGATCCTTTATTCTTTAAAATTTGTTCTGTTTGCTTGACTTCAAGCTTTACCAAAAATATAAGCCACCTATTCTTGCCCCTTCTATCTAAAATACTGGATATAACAACTTTTCCAACTTTTGATATTTTATTGTCTTTGATAATATACAGTATATAGAAACTGTTTTGACCATAAATCCCTCATCTTGCTGGGACAAGGATGGGAGACGAACTACAATTTAAACAGCAAAAAAAACCCCTCAAGCATTCAGTCATATGGGAAAAAGTTTAGGCTCGAGCTATGCTAGGCATGGAAGTAACCCATCTTTGAGTGATTCATTCAGTTAATTATTTGGAGGAGCATCTTTAAGTCACTTTGTATTTCTACAAAAGGATATAAGGAGAATTTAAGAGACAAAATTCAGCATTGTAATGGAGACTTCCTTTACAGTGCCTGGCAGTCATGAGGCTCTGGGGATGTTGTCTCACCTCAGCTGTGAAGTTCTGTCCATGTCTAAAGGCAGGCTGCTGGCCCTGTGTAGGAGTGCTTTGTCTCAGGAGGGCATTAACACCTTAACTCTGCTCCAGAAGCTCTTAGTTTTGTCTCTAGGGACTAGACTGACACACACTGTGCACAGTAATGAGGAAATCAGATTATGAGATTTATTTACAGTACCACCAGTAATGAGAAAACAGATAAAATTTAAACTAGAAGAAAAAAATAGAGCAGACTTGAAAAAAAATTAAGCCACAGAGAAGTCAGAGCTCCCTGGGGAGAAGGGCTAAGAATTAAGAACCTTCCCTAAGAAATAAATTAAAGATTTGCCAAATACTGTCAGGTAGATTTGTGGGTGAATGGCATATTGTTCTTTGCATTCTCTCTTGTGAAATGTTGCTGTCTTTTTAAGCAGTCTGTAGGACTTTTTAATGCATGCTTCCAGCTAATCAAAATCAAGTGGCCATAGAGCAGGAAGGAATAAGCCATAAATTTGATATATTTGAATCTAACATTAAAATTCAACAATAATCCTTCACTCCTTGAGTGTGCCTCTATTTTATTAAGTATTTCAATGCAATATAATTAATTTATTAGTAGCAATTAATGTACTGGTAGCAATATCCTTGAACAAGGACTGTAATTCAAGAAATCATGCTTAATAAAAAAACGCTACTGTGCTTCTAGTGACTCCTGCAGAATGGGAAACCTGATACCCAATTATCTGAAAGAAAATATAAATTGAAGATTTTATTAATCAGGAACTGGAACAGGACTTACTATGCACCAAGTATTCTGTGTTATAAAGAGCTGCTATAGCATATGCACAATATAAGCTGATGAGAATATTTATTGGATCTTATTATTTCTTAATTTTGATAAACCACTTGCAGGCATGCACAGTGCACAGTCCCTTTGTCTTTTTTTCTGACTACGTGGCATAGCTTCGGGAAGCAAATTCACTGATTATTAGAGAAATGCCACCCAGAGGATCCTTTCTAGAAGCTTTGTTTTATTCCAGCTGGGAAGAGAAGTCTAAATGTTTTCCATAGCCTTGGACTTCAATTCTAGTGTACTGTCATTACCAGTATTGTAGAAAAAAATATTTCTTATTGTACTGACTTACAGACCAGAGTCACCTGGGAAATATCACAGCCTCCTTTATAGGCAACTGTCCTATTTTAGATGTAGGTATATCATAAAGAACTGTATATCTGACAAGCTCTCTTTGAGTACAATATTTTCTGCCAGGTGAGAGTCTGCTTTTATTTCCCCTGTATGATAAAGTGTATCACCTATTTACCACTCTTTTTTTTGGCCATTTATAATTTAATAACATCTTTACCCTCCTGAGCTTTAAGAAATCGAACAGCTTCTTCTTAGTGAGATGGTCATTGTTCTCCATTCTCTTTTTACCTTAAAACCTGCACAATTAACTTCTGTCACCTTAAAAGCCTTTCTCACAACACATTGCTCCAGTTGTTGAAGCATATGTAATTACATCCAACAGAACCTGTCCTGGGGCAAGCTGATTTCATGCAATTTTTATAGCACCTTTTTTCATTATTTAAGCAGAGTGAAATCTTTAGGACAGTGTGATTAAACTGAAATTGGAATATTAAAGGTATGGTATTCTGAGAAAAGGCAAGCTCCTGCCATCTTTACAATAGAAATTTGTATCTTTATTTTTTTGTACGTAAGAAAAGCTTCAATCTGCTTGGTACAGATATTGGCCACATATTCAGGACCATCATCATTATGATTTTTCATGAGTCCATATTAGAGTTTATTAGTACTTTATGGCTTGGGCTGTAGCTTAATTTAGTGGAAATAGAGCCAGTGATTAATACGACATTACAAGCCTGTCTAAAAATATTTTCTGACTCTGCTAGAGAAAATCTGTAAAAACCAATCTGAGAAGTTAAAACAAGTCAGCACATGTTATGTAAACATTTCCAGCGTTTCCAGGTTTCTTCAGTCTTAAGAACTCTAAATTGTCATGCACAGAATACATGGATAAATGTTGTAAACTGATTATTAAAGCTTGCTGGGATGGGAATTTCTGCTTCCTGGGACACTCCAGATTGGATGAGAACAAAGCACCAACACTGCACACTCCTGCTTTGCAGAACAAACTATTTTAGGCCCATAACCTCACTCACCATCCTGCAAACTGGGCAGGCAGCCTGCCAGGCATCCGGGGAGCTGGACAGCAGGTAAATCAGCCAGCAGGCAAAAGAAGAGCTAGGCAGCCAGCCAGCCATGCAGCTTGCAAGTCCATCTGCCACTCAGGCAACCAAAAAGCTGGAAAGCTAACACTCTAGTTGTCTCCCTGGTTGCCCAGTGGGACAGACTGGGAGCTGGTCAGCCAGGCAAACCACCTGCCTGCCAGGGCAACAACCAGAATAGTCCTGCTGCCTGCTGCTTTCTGTCAATGGCTCTGAAGGAATGCATGTATTCTTGTGGAAAGTGCCAATTCCAATCCTCTGGTGTACAGTTATTGCAGGAGAATGTATTTATCCAGCTCCACTTCTAACAAGAAATATATGTATTTAATATATTGACTCACAGACAACTACAATGAAAGACTTGGTTGTCTAGAGAAAGACTCAGGCACAATTTATGATTAAAACTATGAAATGTAATCTACCTTCTTCTTGGCTGCATTTATCTTGCTGCTCAAATTTGTGTTTTCAAGGTGCTCTGTTGTGTATTTGCAGAAGTATGTCATGTTCAGCAGCTTCTGCCACTTAATTCCACACAGGAACAAAAAATAAGGCAATTTTCTGCCTCAGTTTCTGATTAAATTTTACCTGGTGCATGTTCTTGGAGTACCTAGATGTTCCTAAAATATATGTAAATGGGTGGCACAATGATGCTGGAAAAAGCACTTGCGGTTGCTGCTTAGAAAAATCGTTATTCCATTTACTGAGTGTAAGCCAGACCTGTGTCCTCCTTCTGCCTGAAAAATCTGAAACTCATAGCTAATTTTCTGGGAGGACATCCTGAAGATAATGTTTGAAGGAAGTAGATAGTGGAAAACTTTGTCTGCCTAGAGGTGATGGCACTATGTCACAAATTATTCAAGATCAGAGAGAGATGGCATGGAAACATTATGGCTTGCACCTCTGCTGGGAGGCTGGAGCTCTGGTTCTCACTTCAGAGGTATTTCTATATGCTATAGTAAGGGTTATCTGCATAAAAATGAAGAATGTAAGAATAGGGGCTGCAACTTCCATCTGCCTTCTTGCAGACCAGTACCCTTGCCATTGGGTGTGTATAATTATTTGTGCTTATCTTTTTTTAGTCTGAAATATTTTATTTCCCTTGGGTACTCCAGCTTCAGCAGTCAGGGTAGAAAGTACTACCCTGTCCACTCTCGTTTATAGCCTCAGGTAAGGACACTTATATGGATTTTAACACTGGCCTCTCACACATCATCTGTTCACATAAAATTTGGGAAATGCTGTTCCTACTTGGTGTGCCTTAAAAGACTGATCTCTCTCAAAAAAACCCAAAAAAAACCCAAAAAACCAAAAAAACAAACAGTTGGCACTCGAGCTCTGGAGAGGACTTCTGTGCCCAGAGTAAAAAGCCTCAGTTCCAGATAAAGACAGACCTGGAGACACATCTGGGATGACCTGACAAATCCTTTGAATTTCTTCATGCAGTGACAATCCTTAGGACTCAGTTTGTGATGCCGTTCTTTCACCTCCCAAATTGTTATGTATATGTTACTCTTAGGGCTGTATGCTAAGGTCATGAGGATGCAACAGAGGCATTTGCAACTTTTGAATTTCTTTTGTCTGTGTAAGTAAGTGTCTGTGGGGAGGGACCAGGATTGTACAATAGATTGTATCTCAGGACAATAAGTAAAACACTAGCTGCTCTAGAACTCAGTTCATTTGTCTTGTATCAACATTCCAGAGCCTCAGTTCAGTTCACACCATGAAGATGTGTGACCTGGAATCTTGTTAATATTGCTACTTGCAGCATCTGTGATCGAGCTATGTATTGATTAAACCAGACTGGATCTCATATCTGCTCATCAAAGACTCAATATATTTTGAATTTAACATAAGGTCAAAATCAGAAATGAGTAGGATGAAGGATAAATCCTGCTGCTTTTCACTTCATATAGGAAGAGTGGAAGAGTCAAGGGACTGACATATAAAAGAAAGATTTAGGAAGACACAGGAGGAAACAAGCAAGAAGTAAACATAATAAAAGCATAAAAGATGGTTAAGATTTTAAAAAGGAGAAAGTATAGGATTCATGGGAGTCATACATGTAAGAGAGAATTTTCCATTTCATGTGTCTGTTCAAGAAAGGGAGACAATCAAATGCCATATAACATTGCCAAACTGAGATTATAAGAAAGCTTATTATCAAACGTAATAAATAAACAATATATAAGTTTAGATTAGTATTAGAAAGCAATCTGAATACTGACTGCAAAAAAATGATCAGGGAAGAGAGGAAGGCTTTTGTAGAAACTCAGAATATAACTTCCTTCACACAGTGCTTAACTTAATTGCCATTGCATGATTAACATGCTCATCCCACATTCTCATATCCTCAGTCTTCTTTGGAGGGGTCAGCACACTACTGCAGCATCAGGGAATCATGCTCAGTATTTCAAGGTAACACCTCTAATTTTCTGCACATTTTTTGGTTTTGTGATGGGTAACAAATATGAATATTTTCTCTTAAAAAAATGCATTGAAAAGTCACAGTAGCATAAAGATTTCCCATGCTTTGAAGTGCCGGCCAAGTAGTCACTCACATTTTTGGAAAGCCTATGTGGGTAGTGGGGTTTTACTCTGTATTAGTGCCTGCTAACTAGCTGACCCATGGGAGCATAAGACAGTCATGGGTCCTATCCTTAGACAGAAAGTTCTCAACGTGGCCAGCTTTAGGCGAACACATTAAACCGTACTGCAAACTTCTATTAAAGTCCTAAAACAACAGCAATTGGAATGGAGTCTTTCTTGTTTTGGAGGATGTAGTCTGAGGTAGCCCTGGGACTCAAGGAGCCCATTCCTCTTTTCTCCAGGCACACAGAAGGCAGAAACACTTTTCCTATCCTTTGTGACTTCTGTCTCATGACACACACATTTCCTATTAATCCACAAATGTGGGAGATCGACGGGAGAAATGCACACCCGATGGTGTCCAGCAAGACTCGTTTATTGTAAGCCATCGTCCATCTTTTATACAGTGCATGAACAACTATGCTTATTGTTCTCTTTACCATTACCTAAACTCTAAAAGTTACATTTGTATACTTTCTTAGCTTGCAGGACAACTATACCTATTATTCATTTTAGCATTACCTAAGCTCTACAGGTTACATTTATATACTATGTCTGCTTGCAGCTGCAGCTGTGAAGAAGTCTTTGTTTTCTGGAGAATCCTTCTTTGTTTTCCCAGAATAGTTCATCCTTGGGTTTGCAACATTGCTGAGCTTTGCCAGATAGCTTGTCCTTTGGCTGCAACATTATGCTGCAAAAATAACTTCTAATGCTGAGAAGCTAAACTCCTGAGGCCTACTTCTTAGTTATATGCTCAAAGCTCCCATAAGCCTTTGCTCGACTCTTGCTCACACAGTGCTCTCTGGGAGCTGTGCCCCTGTTCCCTTAGCCATTCTTCAACACACAAATGTGTCACATCTCCTTGTCCCCAGTGTTTTACTGCAAAAGAGAGAGGCAAAGGACTAGGCCATGCCATAGAGCAATCAAAGACAGCCACTGCATAATTATGTGGTGTTTCGGGTTTGATTGCTTTCAAGCCACCTCATTGCTATAACAATATACATAGCCCATCGCTCTTCTATACCATTTACGGAGTAAGTAAGGACCTAATCTCTATTCTCCTGCAGGGAACTTCCCTGACACAAAACCAATCACTGTCAATAGGAAGATCAGGCAGCCAATTCCTTCTCAGCAGCCCTGGGAGAAAGAGAGCTAAAGATCTGCCACAGAGATAACTGTAGTACTCAGTCCCAATAATGTGTAACAGAAAACAACGATATTGGCAGAAATAAAGAATATAAAGAGTTCAGTTTGCAGCATCTCAAGGAATTAATTCACATCCATTCAACTCGATGGTGATTTTCAACATGTAGTCTATGGGACTGAGAGATTTGCAAGAGCTTGCAGAATATTAAGCCTGCTTCTGAAAGCATAAGCACAGGAGACAAAGATCTCCACAGTGAATTTTTACAGTCCACAAACTGAAAGACAAAATTTCTAACTCAAAACAAAGTATCTTTGCAACATGTTCATAAAAGTGATGATGCAGACATGGAATTTGTTTCTAAATGGTCAGGAGTACAGTATGGAAATAGGTAAAACACCACTGCAAAAGCTAAATCCAACAATAGAGATGACATATTTTGACAAATTTTCCTTCCTTACAAAGCAGTCTTGGTGTAAGTGCTTTCTAATTTAAAAGCTGAATCTGTTTTAATATTAATCTAAGTGCCTCATGATGGCTTTCATAAGTTTGATGAAGCAAAATGCTGGATATCCTTTTTTTTCCTTTTGTGAGTTGAGCATTTTGCTGTTCAAAAGATTTTTCTTTCACTTAATTAAACATTTTTATTCTTACAGACTTGTTTTTACATGGTACTTCATGGGAAGGAGGACAAAGATAAGGCTGAAGATAACACCTTTCTTCTTTCAGCAATAGTTGTGGTGTTAGATACTGTAGCACTCAAGCAGGATGTGATATTGATCTTTTACTGTTATTTGGGGCAAACATAATTATAGCTCTCTTTTGTTTGCATTGCTCAGTAACATTACAGGGTCTGACAGCTGTATGAACATCTCAGAAGAAAAAACAAAACTTATGAGAATATTGTTCCAATCAGGTTTTGTGAAGTATTGCATTTTTTATATCTTGCTTCGTACTGCAGTGAAACTCACCAGGCAAATTCACATCTCAGTTTATTTACAAATCACTTATATTCTACTTACATATACCAGATCTGAATACAAATTATAATCTCCTGCT
>NW_008653216.1:63882-70972 GCF_000695815.1 Acanthisitta chloris
TAGTCTTAAGTTACACATTGATATACATAAAAATAACAGATAATTCTACCAGTACATTTGACAGTACAAATTATTCTGAATTGGGAATCGTTATAATAATAATTCATGATAGTACTCCAACTTTAAATGGAGCACTTTGGAAAGCTGAGGTTTAAAGACAAAACATCAACTCTGTGGCTATAGGCAGAGAACTTGAACCATGGGTGCTTCTGTGTTTCATATGTTGTGTAATATTTTCAGTACTTAATTGTTTCAGTTTGAGAGTTCTTTAAAACTGATACAGTGGAGAGTGGACATTTTTTCTACTAAAGAGAGAACAGACATTGTAGGCTTCAATGTTAAAGGCTGCTGCTATGAAGTATAGTTTGTCAGGTTTTTGAAAACTTTCTGTTACAATGAGAAAAGTCTTGGGTCTCAGCACACAAGTGCATGTTTAAATCAATGTCAATACATAAGTAATTCACTGATGTTGTAGTAACTTCTAGTGTTTTTTGAAAGCTAAGCATGGTTGTATTATATTTTCTCAATTGCAGGAGGGAAAGTCTAGGTTGGATGTGAGAAGAAGTTTTTTACAATAAGGGTGGTGAGACACTGGCACAGGTTGCCCAGGGATGTAGTGGCTGGCCTGTCCCCGGCAGACTTTTAAAACAAGGAATAAAGCCTTGAGCAACCTGTTTTAGTGGAGGTGTCCCTGCCCATGGCAGGAGGGGCTGGGACTAGATGATCTGTGAGGTTCATTCCAATCCCTAAAATTCTATGATTCTATGATTGAATGAGTCTGATATATTTAAACAAAATACTTACCTTATAAAGCTTCTCCAGAGTTCAGAGTTATAGCCACTGGAGGTCAGAAAACCTGCCTGGACTTACACCCATGGCTTTGCTCTCTGTGATCATACCACTAGTGCATTTTGATGTGATTGTGTCATTTAAACTCCCTTCCTGATCATCCATTTACAAAATGATTAAGACTTAACTGCAGCACCTGACAGAATATTTAAATAATTAATTAGAAAGAACACACAGATCATTGAATGAAGCTATTGTTAAAAGAACTACAGAGCACAGCTATTGCATTGTTTCTGCAGATGCATAAATAAAGATCTGTCTTTGGAAGGTGGCTATTATTAAAGATTTGCATGCAGTTCTGCTTCACAGACAAAACAAAAAACTGATTGTTGGACATTAGCAACTAGGTTCCATTGTTATTGGCCCAGGCATTTTGACAATTTCTTCTTTTTTTTTTCTTATTTTAATAATTTATTTTATAGTCTTGTCCTATTTAATTAGAAGCTGCAAAGAAAAAATAGATTTGATTCCTGTATCTTCTTTGTTACATACAATTTATTTATCTAATATTATAGCATTTGTTTTCTGATTCACAGATCATGGATTAAAGGACTGAACCTTCAGGAGATCATTCAAGCTTTAGGAAGTGGCAGAGGCATCAATATCAACACCTTAAAGGCAGCTGCACAATGAAGTGATAGTTGAATAGAGTGAACCCATAATGGTTTTGCTTGAATCCAGTTAAGAAACATCTGAACTGTGAGCAACTTTACAAATGGTGAAGACATGTAAAAAAATCAAAATACTTCAATCAATATTGATATTATAAATTTCAAAATTTCTGACAAGACAAGGTATCTTGGAGTAACTAGCAATAAGACTTTATTATTGACAAGCACTTCACTGACTTGATGGCTTCACTGTGTTTGAAATGGCTCCATACAAACACAATAAATTAAGCTTAGACTTTGCAGAAAGTAAGCATATTTACCACTTATGGAATCTGCTTCTTTTCCTATGATTGCATATATAGTGGTTCAAATAGCTTATTGACTAATCTCAAAAGAAGATCATAAAAAGCCTTTCACCTCATGCTGAATTATGATATTTCTGACTAAATCTCACACCATATTAAACAACAGAAATTAGGTGAGCTATCAAAGAAGATGTCAGAGTTCAAATCAACTTTTTTTTTTTCTGAGAAAAATATTACAGTATAATGGCTTTCTTGTATTTAGAGATGTATTTCAGAGACAAATAAAACCCATAGTGTCATACCAGAAGACTCAATTCCTCTGTTAAAGTGCTTTTGATTAAAGCAGAAGGGAAATAGAGCAAATAGTTGTGAACTTACACAAGATTTGCAACATGATGAGATATCTGTTGATGTGACAAGATAAGGCAAAATAGGGAAGACACAGATGGAATGGAAGAAGAAGGTATTTGCTTTGATCCTTTCTGTGCGCTATTTTATTTCTTGAGATGTGACTTAGATAAATTTTCTTGCCTTTTTTGTGCCTTTTTATTTGATTTGGATTTTAGCTTGTTTTCTGTTTTCTACATCAATCCATCAGAACACTTTCTAAAGCCACAGGATTTGCAAAACACTTGCAAAACTCATCTAGTTCATCCTTGGCTGAAGGCCGGACAGACTGTATCTATATCATTCCTAACAGAAGACTTTTCTCGTCTCCACTGAGAGTTTACAACCTACCTGGGCGATACTTTGATAGGCTTAAAATGCTAATGATTAGCATTTTTTCTTATGCTTAATTTGAAATGGGAACTGCTCATAAATCATCAGCTCTTTCTCTGAGTACTTTGAGGGGAAATTGAGACCATCAGTTCCAACAGAATGAAAAAAGTTTATCTAATGCAAGTACTTTTAACCTGCTTATGTAGCAGGCAGTGGCCATAGTCCCCTGTAGTTTATACTTAACATTCACAGAATGTTTTTTTATTATAAAGAGAGCTGAAGTCTATTCAATAACATTTACTACTGGAATACACTTGTCCCTTTACCCTCCAGTAAGAGGACTGAGCACTACCTGAGGTCTACCTATATTCTCAGACCCCAAGAATCACATCTGATATTGCATTTCCTGTTACATTGTTAGTGTCTCATGTACCTATTCTATCTGTTTAAAAGACATCAATGAAAGAGGTAGACTTGAAAATCTCCAAGCATTTTTGTACTAGGAAATCATCCTTTAGGTAGTTCCATATATCTATAAGATATTAATTTCTTCTTTGTAATAGTCCACCAGATGGTTACAGTCTACAGCAAAGGTTTGTGGTTTATTACTAATTGAAACATCAACAAGGAGTCTGCAGTGGTGACATCTTCAAGAGATCTAAAGCTTTGGATTTACATGCTAATGCACTATGTGTTAATGTTTTGTTTCATATTAAAAAGCCCAAACAAAGAGAAACAAAAACAGAAAAAACAACTCTGGCAGACATTCCTAGAAAATGCAGTTTAGACAAAGTGGGTAGAGGAAGAAGAGATCTTTTAATTTGCTTTATGATTTTGTATGGAATGTGTGTCATTTGTTTTAAATGTGTAAGAAAGTTTCCTGAAGTTCCTTTCTATGGGAAGTCATATATCAGATAAAATATAAAAGATTATCTTCAGGTTGTGCTTTTATATGATGAAGCTCCACCAATGACATATTCCTTGTGACCACAAAACTAAATTATTTTATAGTAATTTTCTCCTCCCTAGACATTGGTGGGTCTGTTTTGTCCTTTGAATCTTGCTCCAAAGACAGTGCCCCTCCTGTTCACCAGTTTTATCTATAAACACCTTTCCATGTTGCACCTCTTATGCATTCTTCATGTGCCCTTCCTTGGCTATGAAGAAGAAGATTGATTTTCAATTCTTTCTCCCAATTTTTCAGATCACCTAACTTAACAGAGTTGGCCCTGCTTGCATTTAAGTTCTGCTCCTGGAGTCTGAAACTGAATGACACTGACCACACTAATTTTTCGTATCCCATGGTCGTGTCTCATCTCAAAGAACTGAACTCCTACAGGGGTGAGTCCTGAAACCCATTGAATTCTGTCCTGTCTCCCTTCTAAACTGCATTTTACAGTCCCCTTCCAGCCATGTCCCTCCTGCAAAACATAAAAAGTTTACATAATGACTGTTGATAGCCTTTCTGTTCACTACCTCCTTTCTGTGTACCTTCCTAGCATTGTCTTTACATGTTCCTATATTACAAACACACTGTTTTGAGACATGACTATTTACACCCTCCCCTGAGTAAGGGAGGAGCCTTCATCTGTGTTAGTTTGCATTGAACTGGAAATCAAGAAAAACGTTATGAGGGAAATGAAAAAGTTCTTTGTGAGTCTGCAAGAAAATATAAGCTAATTTGCTGAACTGTAGATCATTACAAACTGGAAATACTGACTCATCATAGTTGTAGAACAAGTTTTCCATTATCCTTTCATGCTTCCTAGATGATTACATGAACTTTACTGTCAGCTATCAGCTTCTTTTGGAGAAAATAGAAGTGTATGTGTCCTAATTTAAAAGTACATTTTGAACCTCAGTATATATATTGGGAATTACCCTGACTAAATGCATTGTGATAAAACAGAAGACAAGGCTGGAGAAAGAAACTCCATGGGAAACAAAATAGAAGCAAAGTGAAAGTGGTGTCATAAAGCAGAATGAAGGATTTTTTGAGGAAAGCTATAGACTGCTGAGAGTCTGGCAATGCAAAACCTGGCAAACCATGTATTCTCAACTCACATTTAGAGTGTGCCTGTCCCTTAAGGATGCTGGCTTGAAAGAGGTGGTGGTATTGGATATATTGAGTGAATAACAAAATACTGGCAGAGGGTAATGATACCTACCAGCTGGGCTAGAAACCAACAGACTATTTCTCTCAGCCACTTTTGGAAAGGCAAGTCTGGAAACGTGATGGAGCTGGTGGAGAGAAAGATGCACATGGTCATTTATTAGTTTTATCTATTACTTTACACATTATCTATTTAAAATTAATAAATAATGTCCTCTTTTGAGGAAGATATTTTAAATTCTGTTTAATCTCTCTCTCTCATTGGCTCCAGCAGTCAAGAATGAGGACATATAGGTACCAAATTAACTTACTGGGGCATGACCCTTACAAATCCCATAAACAGGTCCCATAATCATGAATATGAGTAAAAAAAATAAATTAAATCAGCTATATAAATCATCACAGAAAACAATAAATATTTCTTGTTAGACAATATCTTGGTGAGCCATAAGACAGTTAAAGCTGTGTATATGCTTGTGTCATGGCTAAAATGCTCATGTAGCCAACCTAAATAGTCAGTAACATGTGATTCAGGTAAATATAACCATTGCACAATTACTGTGCAATTATTCTTGTTTTCTGTCAAAACTCTGCAGATATCCTGTACAAAATCATAAACTATATTTAATTAAATAATATATCAGTGTCTAGAGAAAGATCTATGCAATGACTGTCTCTTTTCTTCCTGATGAAAATGCAAATGTAGCCATTAATAGTTTATAAATGAGGCTTAGCTAGAAATGGCATAATGTGCATCCTGCTTTAAGCTAAATGAAAGAAGAATTGTTTCATAAAATTCATTGATGTAAAATCCCAAGTAATTTTTTATTTTGGAAATGTACCTTTAAATATTCATCTTTCCCTGGGCTTTCTCTTAGGAAAAGAGCATTTCTTTATACAGTACTATGGTGACACCTGAAAAAACCCAAAACTGCAGAATCCAGAAGTTATGCAGTAAAATGAAAATGCCTAAGCTTTTATCTCAGAAAGAGAATGCAACTTAAACAGGGTATTGAATATTACTGCAATGCAGAACTGCATATTTGGATTCAATGCAGGAGAAATACCTCTGCTGCAAGACCACATGATGGGAAAAAAATTACATAACTGTCTACTGTAGTCTACAAAGTGAATAAAACCCCAGAGTCTGCAGTTTGCTTAGCGTATTAACCTATGGACCTCAATATTGTAAAGTGAAAATATGGATCAACTCCGACACTTCATTTTCATAGGACAAAATAGAGTTTGGATTAAATATTTCTCAGGAATCTGTGGGAAATCAATAGTGTTTGCAGAACTAGTAGAGCTTAGTTTGGATGCTCAAATCTTAAACCTTTTGTTTATAAGCTCTTATCAGTAAAGCCTTTAAGGTAAGCTTTGTTCTTAGTGTTTTGATCTTGTCTCTGTGACTTCAATTTTGAATGTAACAAGACTTAAGGAAAAAAAATGTGGAACTGAAACTGGCTTAATGTGTTTTATAGATTTTCTGACACCAAATTATTATTATTGGTCCCCTGTTGACACTATTGCACAAAGATGTCTTTAATGCAACTTCCAACCATTTGATTGAGATTTTCCTATAACAGAGTTAAACCCCCAAGTAATTGTCAGTAACCTCCCTGAAATATTGAGGGATTCTAAGAGACAAGAAAACACAGACAATCCATGATCTGAACTGAAAATAGATCTATGCTTTGAGATAATCAAACAACCCTGCAAACACTTGTATGTGTAGACTGTATAGGAGGATTCACATGAAATAATGATTCAATATTTAATATATATGGGTAATATATAAAGATAAGGGACATTCTTAAGATTTCATTTTAGAGAGGAATCAATGATTCATAGTGCAGCATAAATAACAGAATTAAGTGCATGTCTGTTTTACATAGTGCTAGGTGATTATTTTCTTTTTAAAGTTCTTCCTCTGAACCACTCACTTGAAGAAAAGAAGAGCACTGGAGTAAGAAATTACTTCATTTACATGCTTGAAGAGCTGCTTCTCTGTATTGTGGTAGTGCTGTACATAGTAATCAAAAGCAAAAACATCAGATTAAACAATGACCTTACAGGTCACGCAAATGCTGAAAAATTGCAACACTTTTTGAATCTGTGTGAATACATGGTAGATTACTTGATACTGAACAGTGAGTTAGAATAACAGCAGATGTGGAGGATTCATTAAATTAATAAAAACCTTATAAGCTAATGGAGACAAATCTCGTTAGAATTATTTGAGACTGGATTTGAAATAGGAACTTCAATTTTGTTTTCATATAAGTTGCTAGAACTTTAGGACTGGGTTATAGTTTACAACTCTGTCTTTTGAAAGTTAATACCACATATAGAGAGGTATGGGAGTGTGCTTTTATTGTGGAAGAAAATTGTCACTTTGTTGTCTGTGATGTCATACAAATTACACTTTGCTTCTGAACTTTAGGTTGTGCTACTGCATTACTTTGTTTCTTGCAATACCATGATGGCTTTCC
>NW_008653216.1:70994-95251 GCF_000695815.1 Acanthisitta chloris
TGTGAACACCTCTGGTTCTTTACATTGGTGTTAAAAGAAGCCTGAACAAAACAGGACACACTAGCTATCTAGTTCTTAGGCACTTAGAGATGGAGAAATTCTCCATGCATGCACAGAATTTAACCCTTCATCAGTGAACTTGACAACCTCCATCAAATCATATCTCAATTAGTTTTCTTTAGGATAGTTTTTGGATTTTTGTACACTCTGTAAAACACCTTTATTTCTGATTAAGTTTGAACTATACATAGCCCCCTGCATGGATCTGTATTGGCATTCCCAAACTGCAATCAAATCACAGCCCTTTTTCCCTGTCACTTTTTGGTGGTTTTTGGTTTTTTTTTTTTTTTTTTTTTTTTTTTTTGGGTTTGTTTTTTTTTTTTTTTTTTGGTGGTGGTGGTAGTTTTGGGGTTTTTTTTGTGCCCTCAGTGAACAAAGAAAAAGGAAAGGTGCCATTCATTAGGTTAATGTTATTTCCTGACAATGTGAGGACAGACCAGATAGTGCAATGGCTAAGACACGGGTGGGAAGCTAGGCCTATTTTTCCCATTGAGACAGAAACTGTACAAAGGCTCGGGTGCAATTCCACCAGGGCCTCTGAAGGTAGGAAAAAGAAACTGCACAGGACAAGACAAGGGATAGATGAAGGCAGGAAAAAATATCCTGCCCAGTGTAGCCAAAGAATCCTGTAAAAGAATTTCAAAAAAGCCTCAGTGACATCTTGCCAGTGTCAGCTGATGGAAGACCTGATAAACAAGATGGTCTTCTATGCTGCCACCTGTTCCTCAGCTTCTGAGGGATTACTTTGCTTAAAAGTCTCTTCTGGAAAAACTGTCCTGAAATTGGAAGGCAGTTGGCCAGTTTTGGGAGCTGTCTAGATGCCCATTACCTGGTTATATTTAGGGAAGAGATTACAGATCTGATGTTTTGAAAAGCAGAGAGAAAAAACCAATCAACAGCTACCATTAAACTCAAGACCTATGAACTCAGAGATGTAGTGGAAAAATATTTAGGCAATATGTAAAGCTATGTCTAAAACACACTTCCACTTTCAGCTTCACAGCTGAGGTTCATATAATCTACTTTTGGACATTCTTTAATTTTAGATAGCTACAGTGTGGACACCTTTGTTCAAATTAGTCACCTTAGACTCCCTGTATAGTAAAAACAGAGAAGTGTAACATTTTCTTTGGGGCTGTTGCGGTTTACTTAGATTGTATGTACAATGAATGAATCAATCCCTAGAAGCATAGGTCTCTCCACTAACTGTTGTTCATGAAATTTGGGTAAGTCATGTGTGGAGAGCTACAGCTGGCCATATGAATTATGAAGCTTGCCTCAAAATCCCCTTTGCACCCTGAAACACCATGGAAGGAAAATACACATTATCTTGTCCACTGGTGCTCAAACTTTGCCCATTGGACAGACCATAAAAGGTTCCATGGTTCCAAGAATATATGTGTTTCTTGGTATGCCTTTTCAAGAAAATTATTGACTTGCGAGAAATTGCTACTTTATTATTTTGCTAGTTCAGCTAATCCTCTCACAACATTTTACAGAATCACTGAATATTTGGAGTTGGAACGGACTTACAAGAATCATTGAATCCAACTCTTGGCCCTGCTCAGAACATCCCCAAGAATTACACCATGTGCCTAAAAACATCATCTGAAAAGTTCTTGAACTCTGTTAGGCTTGGTCCTCTTACCACTTCCCCGGGGAGCCTGTTCCAGAGCCCATACTACAGCAAAGAAAGATCTCTGTATATTAATACATTAAACTTCTCAAATAGTTACATTCCAAAAAGCCAAGGAGAAAAGTAATTTCTTTCATCCCAACTCATTTAGATCTATCTATCTCTGTGATTTTCTGAGCTCAATTTTTCTTTCTGCTGGCTGTGCCCCAAAGACAGATACTCTAAGAGAGGGAGTCCATGAAGGATAGGTAGCAGATATGAAACTATTTGTAGTTCATAGCTGAAACCCATGGAATGAATGTGTAACACTTTACTGATCTGGTATTTTCCCATGGCAGGGGAAATTGAAGCTGACTGCTCACCTACAGAAAAAACTTTCAGGGGACGAATGTTACTTTTTGGGCTTTTTTCCCCATCACTACTAAAAATCAAATAACTCATCTGAGGCACATACACATAAGTGCATCAGCTTAATTTATAAGAACCCATTCTATGAAATAATTAAAATGGGCTTCTGCAGTCAGAGGGGAAAACAAGGTGTAAGTGATTAATAATTCTTTAATAAGAAAAAAAATCCTGGTTTACTAATAGCTTTTGTATGGTTAATTAAGGCTCTAGTTTGAAAATAAAGGGTAACCTTTTATAAAGTGGATTCCACTATGTGTAATAAAAGCAGGACTGGAAAATGGTGAAGTAATAATGGCTTCCCAGATAGGAATAGGCAGGTGAGATTGAAGAGGCTGTAGAAATCATTGTGCCTATGATGTGATATCTCAGTAGTACTACACAGGTTTTCAAGAAAGACAATTTGGTCAAATACAGAGGAATACTTAGAAAAATAATCCAGAAAAACATCAGACTTTATGAAACTCAAAGAGCAGTTCTCAGCAACAGACTCTGGATAGCAGACATGAAGAAAAGGAGTTCTGGGTCATAGTATCCAGAATGCTTCAAGCAAAAAAATTATTTATTGTTTCCCTTCACACATTATTAGTCAACTTTGCAAAGTATTTTCACTATTTATATGAACTTTAAAATTATTTAAAACAGTCAGATGGGCATTTGCTTTTACCAGGCCAGTTTCCCAAATGTTCTGTTTATGGTCAAGAAAGAGATACTGCTTAGTGGGCAACTTGCATCAAATGCAAAGAGCTGCAAAAATTTAAGTGCCTTTGTCAATACCATCATTTAAACATATCTGTTCACTTTATCTTGGCTGTGGTTTCTGTTTCATTGAGGCCAAC
The DNA here is from genome assembly GCF_000695815.1 of Acanthisitta chloris. NCBI lineage: Eukaryota > Metazoa > Chordata > Aves > Passeriformes > Acanthisittidae > Acanthisitta > Acanthisitta chloris. The sequence goes on from NW_008653216.1 coordinate 73,935, forward strand.
AGTACCATTTAAATCCAGGCTGAAAAGAGTTCCAGCAGTGTAAGTGCCAACTGCAAAAGGTCTGAGCCAAGAGAAGAGCAGTTGTGATAAAATAGATGGTAGAGGATTACACAAATGTGGAGGCCACATGAAAAGAAAACAAAGGAGGCAAAGCAGCATGGTACCAAATCCAAGAAAAGTAGAAAAACAGATGCAACAATTGAAAATAATTTACCTATATGTTTATCTATACATCTATATCTCCATATTAATATTTCAAGATACATACACAAATAAACACATTATTTAGAAGTATTTATGTGTCATATGTATAGATAGATATAATCCATATGCACTATATAGATTGTAAGCATATGTATACTCTGTCTGTATATATATATATACACATAAATACAGAAAATAGACTATTGCACCAAGCTGGTTCACACCAATTTACATAATGGAGCTGAGCAGGATTCACAAGTCTAGGCATTCAAAAGTTTGTAATTTTAAACCCATTATGTAACAACTACTCCAGCTTTATGTGTGACAACTTACTTTTTTGCCAAATCATACCTAGGGCATACAGAAGTTCAGTTCTCACTACTTTTTGGAGGGGACCCTGCTTTGCAGTGGATTCACGTGCTGCTGCTTTTGTTCCTACAGAAGCCTAATCCCAGCCAACAAGGACAGGAGCAGAAGAAACTGTTTGTGCATCAAAGGAAACTGCTTTAAACATGTTTTACTCTCCTGCTGCATAGTCACGGTTTGGATTAGGAAATAATAGGCTATAGGCAGCCAGGAGTCAGAGATGAGTAAATTTTTAAAATCTTTGAAAGGAAAGCAGAAGTCTTAGAAGATGTGCATAATTTATATCCATCTATCATCTTCTGTGTCAGAACTGTGAACCCAGGAACTAAAGTAACTTAGAAACATCGTTGCAGATCTGTTTCTGATAGCTGTTATTGATTTAAACAATTTCAATTTGTTTTGTTCTAATCTCACATATAAAGTAATGGCACCCAAAATGCTTTTGTATGAGATTGGCAGTATAACTTTTCAGTGAAATAAACACTTTTCAGAATCTCTAAATGCGACATTAATCTTGTTCCAGGATATTCCTAGGGCTGACAACTTTTCATTATTATTCTTATCATATAGTGTACAGTGAACTAAGCCTTAAAGTAACTACAGGCAGATCTGAGTCACAAATTTAAAGTCAGAAATTTGCTAAAGTTTGTTGCTGCCTGGATACAGAGATTTTGTTCTTATTCTTTAGTGAACTAAGAAAGAGTAGAAGTAACCCATTATTTACTGGGAAAAATGCATAGAGAGTCATACTTTATTTTAATTCCCATCTGCTTAAATCTTTGCACTGCATTTAGAGTTAATTTTTCTTCCTATCTCTGAGGCTAGTGTGAACTAAGCAAAACTGTGAATAGAACAAATTGTATTCAATTTAGCTTTAATTTTAATTTCTTACTTAGTTTATTTTATTGCATTACACTGCATTTATAGAAGTCAGTAATTTAAATGCTCAAATAAAATTTTAGGTGTATAGTGAAGGTAAATTGAATAATATAAATGAAAAAAATTGAAGATCCATAATAACTGAGATTACCAAGTTCTGTCATATGATAAAATATGCTCTTTACCCACATAAAAAAGAAAACCCAACAACCCACATTAATATTTATGTATGTTCTTTGAACCAGCTTAATGTATCTCTTCTAGTAAAATAATTCTTTCCTGTTTCAGAGTATTTATTCATGTCTAGTAAATATTTACACTTAATACTTCTTTGAAAAAAATCTTATTAAAACCAAAATTTTTCCTTCCAAATTTGTTGTTTGCAACCAATCTTATCAATAGATAAGTTTACATGATCTTAGAAATGGATGTTTGTAATGTAGAATTTCTAAAAAATACCTCATTAAAGGCTGTGCACAGACATACAGATATAGAATCTGGAGGAAATGCCCACATGCATGTAGACAATTTAGAGGTGGCAGCATGTACTTATGGAATGAAAATATAATCTATTTTTCAACAGTCCACTTAATAAAAAGCTAGCTTGCTTTCACAACAGAAACTTTCTGTATTACAATCCAGTATACAATACTTGAAATACTTTTTGATGCATTGTAATTAACATTATAAACCATCCTTTTTAACTTAAAATGATACCTATCTGTTTCACAAATCATAGTTTTCAGGCATTTCAGGAATATATTGCTTATTTTTAAGCTATACACCTAACTCTGATAAGGAGGGAAAAAAAGATAATACAAAAAAGAAGCGGCTTGTTTTTTCATTAACATTGCAGCTCAGAGAAAACAAACCAAATTAGTGCAGTCTTCGCAATAATAGCATCACTAACCTCGTTGTCAAAGATGGCATTCACCAGAGATGATGTTCATAAAAGCTTCTTAGGACTGACTTTATTATACCATCCATGAAAAAGGTTTTCATCTCTATTGTACTAAGGGTATAGCACTATTATGTTTTCTTTCTGTAGTTCTGCACACATGAAACTTCTGAGTTATTCTTTGGAGGACTGGATTCAAAATACACCCATTTTGATTACACCAGCCCACCAAAAATATTACCACTCAAAATTACCTATGAACTGAGAAGTGTAGTTTGGACAATGTTTCCTATTGTACCAGACACTTAATAAACATGTCTTGCTGGTTTGTGTGCAACAGAGTTCTTACTGCTAAGAACTATGAGCAGTTCAGCTAAAACTCATTTGGCAGCAAAGTCTGCCAAAGGAGCAGTTTTAAAACAATGAGTTGCCAAGTGGCAGCAGACAAAAAAAAAACAAAAAAGGAAAGTGCATTTTATAAAATGCTAGCAACCATGGAACCAGTACGTTGATACACAGCAAAGAACCAGAAGTCTCAGAACTAAGTCAGATCTCTTCTTATTTTCCTTTAGTTTGAAAATCTGCATTTTAATTGTCTGTTCTGTCTTTAGTTTCTGAGTAGGCTTCAAGCTAGTGGCTTGACTACCATTCCACATCAGTAGTTGAAGTGCTGCAATTAGGTTAATTACTTATATTGATGGAAAAATTCTTTGTTTCCTGCTCCTCGTGGTGTCAGCATGGTCTCTGCTGATGCCTCTGCTGCATTCTGGGATGTAACCTTTATTGATCCAAAAGCTGTTTACTGTCCATGCAGACAATGAATCTGGAAATATGCTCTCAAGCGCTGCCTGAGTCTGCCTACCAGAATACATGGGATCCTGCTCACCAAAGCTCATCTTTGGCATCTCTGCCTGTGTTAGCACATCGGTTCTAGCTCAAAGTCCTGCAGAAAGTCAATAGGACAACTGCATGGAGTCAAAAATATAGAGATTATTCATGTTCACATTCAAAACTAGTCTATAAAAAATGGAGCTTTCATATCCAAAACCATTCCTCTAGGAGTAGTGATGCCTCTACATGATGAAAGAGTTGAAGGGATGAGGTCCCTAAACACTAAGGGTTCATGATCGCATAGTGAAAATATTAAGCAAAAGCTAAAAGCTAATGACTGGCGTGGACAAGTCTAGACAACTGAAGTGATGTATTTTCTGTGTGACAATTAACTCAGAAAGAGATGAGTCTCTTCATGCCTTGCCCAAGAGCCCTGAAACATAGAGCCTAACAGCACTGAGTGACACAACAAATCATGTTAATCTGGGAAATATGTGAAAGGAAGTAATGGAGACTTTCAAGCCAGCAGATGTGACAGAGAAAAAAAAAATCCAGTTTAATGACATTATTGCTTTGCAGAGATTAGACACCAATCTGGCTGCAGTCTGAGAGTTCACATTCACATCACTGCTCATCTGGGACCTATAATGGAGCATAAAGTTAGTTTTGGTACAAGTCGTTCTTGTATTCCCAATAGTATCTATTTTATTAAGTTTCAGCCATCTGTTTTGTACCCAAGGAGACTAGTTGTACCTTGTAAAACACTACATATGATGACTATTAAAGAGGAAACAGAGAGCCTTCTTATTCACCAAAGAGGAAGTTTTGGAATTAGTTTCGTCCTCTGCCAGTCATACAACACAGGTCACATTCAAGGCCAGCAGAAAAATGAACAGGAAAGATTGGTTCCACTGAGTAATGAGATTCAGGATCAGAATTATCAGCCAACATTAATATTTATATCCATGTTACTGGATAAAACTTCAGGATAGAGCTCAAACTAGCATTTTTACATTTTTAATGTTTCTTTTAATGGAGAGAAGATGAAGATAAAACCAATCTGAAAAAATTGCCTTGGCTGGTTAGTCATTTCAGAAGCAATGGACCATTCTGTGATGATGGCAGGACTATATATGCTTTTAAGTGATCTTCAACAATCTCATTGTAGCCCCAGGCATTGCTCTGCTGGGCTTATTGAATGACAAGCCATGGGAAAGCAGGTATTGCACAGAGGGCTCCATTTTTCTGCTGGGTGTCAAATATTTGGACAGTGTCTTAATTCTAGAAATTACAATGGAGTCATCTCTTGATCTATGACTTCTACTCAGGAAGAGTTACTTTATGCAGCTTATTTAAACATGGCTAAAATTGGTGTTGGCCTCTGAAAAACATGAGTTTATGTCATAGTGAAAATAAGCTACTTATTCTATAAATAGTAATGATGAGTAGGCTATAAATAAGGAGCAATATGAAAATTGTGCTATTCTGGGATATCCAAATTTACAGTGACAGAAATTCAAAGCATCCAACAATTATAACTAAATATATGGAATTTCAAGTTCCATATGAACATCAACATTTTGCATTACAGAAATAAGCATGCTAACAGAGGTATCTGTTAGACTATAATTTTAGAACAGCACGAGGAATGAACAAGCCTCTACAAACAAGAACTAAATCTTAATGAAGGGGTGTTTATTTTAGTATAAAAGGTATCCATTTTTTTCTTGGCATCGTTTATTCCTGGAAGAAGATTTGACGACCCATATCAGAGTACTACTACCATACTAAAGGTACCATCTCTTAACTGTAATTGTTGAGAGCTTTAAAAGTTGGCTGAAAAATTATGTGTTTACAGTAGAAAGAAATACCACTTGTATGCTGATAAGACAACTGCCCCTTCCTATCTGATTTTTATCAGGGACAAATGTGCCAAATTCTCCACTTATGCTGTTAATAAAACTCAATGCTGTCTAGTTTTTTTTTCTTGTAGAAATTATGAAACTTAAATTTGGACATTAAAACATTATGAGAACAGTCAATACTTTAAAAGATATTCCAGAAATTTTATGAAATAACCAGTGCACTGAATTATGAAGTGTTGATGAAATTCTGTTTAGGAATAAAGCCATATATATTTAAAGAAAAAGCTAAGCTGTTTATAGAGCACATCCATAAGGAAATACGAAGGTGACATTGTTTAATCTACATCCATCCATCAGCAAGAAAGAAGGTACTTTCACATAAGAATAAAGCACACTAAGTACTGTAAATCTGCACATAAGATTTCACACATATATAGTAAAGTGTTGATTAGTGCTTCAAAATTAGTGACAAAATGTAATCATATATGGCCTGTGACTAAGAACTTTTTGCTTAAAATCTTTGAAACTCAAGCCAGCATATCTGTGTTTCTGATGTTAAAATGTTATCTGCAATTAATATTTCAAACTCCTAGTATTAATATCTGAGCTTTTAAACCTCTTGAATATTTTTAGGATGTGGATTATAAGGAAAGTGAGCTTAAAGTTAACAGTGAAAAGATTCAGCATGTTAAGTGACTGTTAAGTGTCTTCACTGCAGTTCACAGTCTCTTGATTTAAAAAAGCAGTGTTGCCCCAGATGAAATGTGCTGTAGAAAGGCAGTGTCAGATTGATGAAGGCATGAGTGACAGTAGCCAGGTCTGAATTTAGAAGAAATAACTTCTCATTTCTCAGCAAGCAGAGATGAGGCAGTATCTTTTACTCATGTTTCCAATAGCAAACAGAAGTCCAGATCTGCTAGCCTTGTTAACCTGATAAGCACAAACATTCACACAGGGAACCTACTATTTTATCTTGCAGATTTCTCTGTGCAGTGTTGCTCTGACTCCTGTGTAGGTTCCCAGCTCCCCTCTGACATAACCCAGTTCAGAGACTGAGTAACAAAGCTGCAGCTCCTGTGGCAGCAGTGCTGCAATATTGATCTACTGCAGACACTGAGACTCAACCATCCTCCTTATCTCCATCTAACCCTACATACAGCAGTCATGTCTTGAGATGGACAGACAGGTTTGTGACCCTTGGAAGACACAAACACTAGTCTAGGTGAAAAGAACTATTAAAGTCTTACAAATGCTCTGCTGAAGATGGCAAAGTTCTCCTAAGCACTCTCTAATCACATGGGCTAGTTTGTCAATGACTCACTGTGCCTACCTTGTCATCTGTTTCTCAGAAAGCTGACAAGTCTCAAGCACCATAGAGCTTTTCCCCATGAAACCACCAGATGCATCTTTTCATCAGAACACATAGTTGTTTGTTCACATGAGTGCCTGCTCTAGGAATATGTCTTTCAACAACTAGACTTTGAAAATAGCAGTGCTGGTTAATCTTTCTAAATAACAGTAAGTGCAGATTTGAAGCTTAATATTATGTAGAGAATTTCTTCTGTTCATGTGTCTCTGGGATAGTAGAAAGATGATAGAAAGGTCCTTTCTAAAACAAAGTACATAGGATTTCACAACTGAAGGCTCAAAACATGATTCAGTTCTTTACCACTGATTTTCTCACAGCTTTATTTTTTTATACTGTATTTTTGTGTCAGTACTGTACAACAATAGTGAGACTATCAGATTTGTATTGGATGAGTGACATACCTTGTAATTGGATACAGTTAAGCATAGACCACAGATAATCAGATGTATCATACTGAATATTGAGTGCCAGACTGACAATTCTGTTATACAATAATATGTAGATCTGGATTTTTTCCAACCTTTTGAGAGTTCATTTTTTTTTAATACATCTTCCTGCATGGTACCTATTGGACTGATTTTCATCTAGGCAAGAGCATAAAAACTGATCATAATTACTTGCTACAATTGTTATTTACTCCTGCTTTCACTGATTACAGCCACTTTGCAGTGTCTTGCCCTGAAATAAGTGAAATGTATTTTTCCAGTAACACTTTTTTCTGACATTTTGCTGTCCTTTGAAAGAATTTTTGACACTTTGGGGAATTACAAAGAGCAGAAGGAGAAGCAGTTATAGGCAACTGAGGGATGAAGATCTATTTCAGATCTGTAAGAGCCTTCAATTTTTGCAGTTTGGAAATGAATCATCTGTACTTGAAAAAAAAAATTGCTGTGTTTGCTGACCTAAGCATAAATCTGGTTCTCCATAAACAATAAAGTCATTGCAGAAAATTATCACAAGAGTAAGAGTACAAGTCCAGTTTGTGAACAGGCATATTGTGCAACATTTTCACCAAAGCATGAAAATGTAATGAAATTAAATTAATGCCATTTCATTATGTCACATTTCTAGCCTAAATCTCAAAAAAGTGAATCCAGAATCCGTTTATGCTTTCACATTTTTGCATAAGACTATCTACATATACATGTGTTGGGGAATCTATCTGCATATCCATTTTGAAATACCTTGACTATGTCATTTCAAAGCACACTAAATGCTTTGACTTGCATTTTTCACTCTGAAAGCCACTGCTTGGTCTTCTGGGTATGTCAGTATGTGTGATATACATCAAGGCTTTTGCTGCTTCAAATGCTCTGCATTAGCACTAGAAGTGTGCATTAGTGCTACTAGTGTTCATTAGCACTAGATGTATACACTAGGTATTACAGGCAATTAAATTTTTTTTTGCATGTGAATGATACTAAAATGCGGTATTTAAAAATTCTGTCTGCAAGTTTTTTATTGAACAGCAATAAACTGTGAATCTGTAGTTATATGTACTGATGTATAGATATACGTAGATATAATATGACATATCTAGAAATAATATGACAGCTCATGAAATACTGATGGAATAAGCTCCACAGTTGGTCTCACAGACTTGTAGAGTAAAAAAACCTATTGGAAAAGTCTCTCAGTGATGAGGAAGGAAATATAGGCAAATCCTTTGCTGCCTATATTAAGTTGACTACATCCTTTTTGTCTGTATGCTCATAACTATGTTACTGCACTGCCAAAAACACTGTACCATTCCTTCCCTGTCTTACATTCATTATCTAGGATTTGCTTGATTTTCTTTTACCACAAATTGCTGTTCACATTTCCTGCTTCTGATCTTTTTCCTCTCTCTTTCTCCTCATTCACTTGCTCTTTTCTTGCCTCTCTCTGATCTTCTGCCTTTTGAGCTTCACACATTGCTATTTTTTCCATGTCTCTCCCTATGTTTAGAAACATTTCTCATTCCTTGTTCATGACAGCCATCATCTTCTTCTAAAACCCAATTTCTTTTATCAAGACTCCAATATTTATTTTTATACTAGATTAGTTTTTAATCTCAAATGATAAAATTTATTAATTTATACAAACTAAGGCTGTAATGAATGCATTTTATTTATTTTGCTGGAGAAGGAAGTGCCATAAGTCTTTTATGTATCTAGAAATAAAGGTTCACATACAACACTTTCATAAAAAGATGGTGATTCATCTCAGTTCTTCTTCCCAGCACACACTAGAGAAATAAAATGTCTTTTAAATAGACGGGAAAGGGTGCAGAGAGAGTAAGGTGACTGACTGATTCATTCTGCAACATTATTTTTAACCCATCAAGATAGTTTAAGTCTTGGAGTTGCAGCCAAATATTTATTCTTACATAGATACTTATGGCATCCATTGTTCATAAGACACAAAAATATAAAATGCATACATTAAGAGGAAGCACAAGAATAAGTAAATTAAATCTGAACAAGAAAGGATTGATAAAAAGGTACATTAAGCAGACAGATATGTGAATAGTGATTGTGTTGATTTAAATACTGCAGATTATTTCAGTATGGTTGTATGGGAGACCTACAAAAGAAAGAAGGATAGAGAAGGAGAACAGTATAGGAAGTGCATGAAAGAAAGGATTAAAAATCAGGAAGATACAAGCAATACAGCATTGTGAAAAAATGCCAGGAAAAACTAATTCCTGGAAGACAAGCTTTTAAATGGTCCTTGGAACCAAGTTGCTTTGACTTTCAAATTAAAAACTGTATGGCTACTTCTTCCTTCCTATGAACATAGGTTGTTAAGAAACAAAGGAAAAAGATCCATGTTTTCATAAAACTGGTCTGTGTTCATAGAGGGAGATTAACTAAAGGCCAGATAGTATCACCAGTTTTTCCTGCAAGCAGATTTACATTTGAAAAAGACACAGTTACTTTTAGTGACTGTCTGAATCCCTATATCTATCACCTGATTTTTTTTCTCTTGAATTGAAAGATACTATATATTACTACCATTTTCCTTCCTACTTTGCCAATACTGATAATACTTACAGTGGGGAGATGCACAATTGATGTTTGAGGCCAAAGATATGTCTAGGCTTCTGATTAATGTCGACAAAATATATACTTTTCTATGTATACATGCACTGTGAACCTGATGCTGCCATTTCACTCCACGCTTACTACAGCTGCCTTTTTTTCTGATCTTAAGCATATGTGTTTCTCTCAAAAATCCTGGTTTTGCACATATCATGCAAAACTTGCAATCTTTGCATAATTCGTGTTTTTCTCTTTTTCTTTAGTCCATGTTCTGCACCATTATAGGACTACACAAATATTGCAAAAGATGACAAATGAAAAAAATAAGCCATGGATGTTATGCATAGTCTGTCTTAAGAAAGACCACTTTTCATTGCAATTAGAACACATGTTTATGTGAAGCATGAAAGAAAAAAATAGAGTAGAAGAAAAAAAACCAAAACAGACAAGTTAAAGATTTTGACCCATATATTCTAAACACCACTTACTTTTAGACCACAAAAATGATATCTATGCCTTTTTGGTGCTGCTACAGCAACCTTCTTCTACAAGAAAAATAAGCCATGAAGGTAAGAGCATAAACCTTCATTTATATTTTTCTTAGTCAAGTTTCAGTCCAGGAGAAAAGATGCCATAGAAAAGTGCACAAGCCGGCAACTATGTGAAAATATTTACCTGTCTTGTCTTGTTTGGAAAGTGACAACTGTATAGTTTGTATTTCTGATGGATGCCCTAAACCATATTCCAGAGCTATGTAGAGTTTGCCAACTAGCCATTATTTCTGCTTCTGCAAAGAGAGCAGCATTTGACTCTTTAGAGGCATTTTATTAAACTGATCAGTGGAACAATGTGCATCCTGACTGACAAGGACAATATTTGTTGAATAAAATACTTTAACAAAATGAATTTTCCTAATACTCTGTTCAAAGTGCTATTTCAGCTTTTCTTTAATTTTTAGCACTTCCATCGTCTATGTGTTGATATCTGAGCTACAATTCATCCCAGTTTACTAGATTCATATAAAATCTAAGAACTGATGTAAAAATGAGGCATCCACCCATGTCCATTCTGCTGTAATTGACAGAATGACAGATGTATCTCTAGATGATAATTTATGGATCAGTCAGTCTCTAGACATGGTTTTGTTTTTTTCTTTATGTTGACTACTGATAGATTCTGTGCTGGTTTACAAGGCTGTGTGTAAAACGAATTAAATAATGGCATTTGATTTTGCAAAGTGCAAACTTCTTTCAGAGATTGATTTACCAGACTAAGCTGTAATAGCACTCTGAGAAACTCTATGTAAGATGCCAAAATTTCCCACACCTCTCAGTAAGAAATAAGCTAAAGCAGTTTAACATGAATACTTAACAATTTCATTCTTGAAAACTATTTAAATCTCAAAGCATGAGTGAATACCAGTGGGTGAGGACTGAAGCCACTGCTTATTTGAAAGGTAAGCTACTCAGATCTTATTCAGTCAAACAAAATATGCAAACAAAAGAAAGTATGGAAGATGGAACTTGCAAGGGATTGAATGGAAACTTCACTACAATTTGTCCCAAAAGAATGTATTTTTTTCACAAGATACTCTTCTCAAAGACTTAAAAGCTTAATGAAGAGTATATTGATCATTCAGTGAACAAATGGAAATCACAGGTTACTTCTAATTTTCTTATTGATACTAATTCAGTGCTTACAAACTGTACCACATTGAGAACACAAAAAATATTGGCAAAAATCTGCATTTAAATAGACAAATGGTCCTAAATAATTAGAAATTGGACATAAATTTCGAGTCCCAGTCTGGCATGCATTTGAATAAGTGATATGAGAAAGATCATCTGCATAATCTACAAAATTTTGCAACTTACAAAGCATTTTGTAATAGTCATATCTGAAAAACAGATATTTAGTTTGCTATCTCCCCATTTTACACATGCATACACACAAAAATCTCCAATACTAAAAGTGTAAGATAATGTCTTAGTCTTGGTTCAATTACTCATGCTATGCTGAACATACCCCTCAAAAATTAAATTATTTCAGTATCTGAAAGAAAAAACTATGAGAACATTTGCAATGACTCATTATTTTAAAAAATATCCTGACTTATGTTGTTTTAAGGTAAAATAATATAACTCTTTTTATTGCTTTTATGTTTTAATAATAGGTTTTAAGTACAAACCAATAATAAATATAAATTGAGAGAGAACCACCTGATAGCTCTTCTTTACATCTTTTTCAGATTGATCTTTTTAGGCAAATAAAACAAATATCATTTAAAGGTTTTCAATAGGAAAGAACATCAAAGTATAAAAACTTTAATGTTAGTGTAAGCAAAGATATATTGACTCTTACCCATGATCTGAATCTTACCAATGATCAGAATTCGTCTTCTGAATAACATTTTAAACTACCAAGCACAGTAAGAACGAATGTGTCATACTGATTGACATTTTCCTTAGCAGTAACCAAGCTCAAACAAGACCCTTAAGGTCAACAAGTCCAACCCAACTGCCAAGCCCACCACTAAACCGTGTCCCTAAGCACCACATCTACACATCTTTTTAATACCTCCAGGGATGGTGACTAGATCACTTCCTTGGGCAGACTGTTACAGTACTTAACAAACCTGTTGGTGAAGAAATTTTTCCTAATATCAAATCTAAACCACCTCTGGAGAAACCTGAGTCCATTTCCTCCTGTCCTGTCACTTGTTACCTCGGATAACAGATCAACCTCCACCATGCTGCAATCTTCTTTCATGAAGTTGTAGAGAGTGATGAGGTCTCACCTGAGCTTCCTTTTATCCAGTCTAAAGCCCTCTAGCTCCCTCCAGCTCCTCCACATAAGGCTTGTGCTCCAGACCCTTTAGGAACTTTGTTGCTCTTCTTTGGACATGCTTCAGCACCTCAATGTCTTTCTTGTAGTGAACTGAAAACTGAACACCATACTTGAGTACAGGGGGATCTTCACTTCCCTAGTCCTGTGGGTTGTATTATTTCTGATATTTTAAGTGCATCATACATTTTTAATTTGAAATATCTAAAACCCAAGTGTTTTTCCCTATCATTTTGCAACACATTTAAATGCTTTAAATAATAAACCATATTGCTGTTTCCTAATATAAACCCACAAAATTCTCCTTGTTCCCCAAGTATACAAAAATCAATAAAATAGCATTATTCTGTTGCTACAGCCTCCTAGAGATGATGTTCAAGTGAACTGCTAAAAAAATAATTCAAATGAACAATAATAGCCAGGTACTAGTCTAATACTGTATGTACATGATCCCTTATAGGCACAGAAGTAAAATATTATTTATGATAACTGAAATGTATGGAAGTCGAACTCAGCATTGAAATATATAGAAATAATTGGTAATTCTGAACTTTTCAAAGTCATGGTTCACATGACTAGAAACTAGAAACCTCGTTAAACTGAGCTCCTCAGTACAATAGGGACATGGACTTCCTGGAGTGGGTCCAGCAGAGGGCAATAGGGAACTGGACCTGTTCAGTCTTGAGAAGAGATGACTAAGAGGGGACCTCATTAATGTTTGCAAGCATATGACTGGGGATGCAGAGAAGATAGAGCCAGGCTCTTCTCACTGGTGCAAACCAATAAAACAAGAGGTAATGGGCAGAAAGTGATGCACAGAAAGTTCCACCTCAGTACGAGGAAGAATTTCATTACTGTGCGAGTCACTGAGCACTGGAACAGATTGCCCAGAGAGGTTGTGGATTCTCCCTCACTGGAGATATTCAAGAACCATCTGGACGCAATCCTGAGCCATGTGCTCTAGGATTACCCTGCTTGAGCAGGGAAGTAGGACCAGATGACCCACTGTGGTCCCTTTCAACCTAACTGATTCTATGATTTTGTAAGCAAAAAGTGTTTAATGACATTCTAGATCTAGAATGGCATGCAAGATGTCAATAATGCTCCATATTAATGACATATAGAGCATTAAGTGTAGTTATGTTGCTGACCTTGTATTTTAAGACATCATATAGCTACATTTTCTCTCTCATTGGAGACAAACTAGGGTCATGACTTCATATGTGATTTTCCTCACAAATGAGTTATCAATCTTTTTAGTTTGCATTAATAGAAGCCATTTGGACTCCAATACATTGCATTCTGTTCACTTTCTGAGGGATATTTAAAGGCAAACCACACAAATTAGATCAATACACGGCAACCTGCTTCCTGCCTAAGGGTGCTACTTATAGTTTCTCTTGCCCTCATTCCCATACATGCTACAGTGCCCAAATGAAGTTCTGTTTTTGCTATTACTTAACCAGCAAGCACTGAACAAAACTGTTCAATTGTCTGATCAGCTAAATTTTGTCTGCCAGACCAAAATTGCTTTTCCATATTTATCACTACACTTTTTAAAATAAGCTTTCTTCTATACAAATATCTGTGAAAAATGAAAACAAAAATATTGAAAGGTCTTGAAACATTCAGGAATAATTATTGTCACTAGATACTGCATGCTACATGCATACACTTTCTAATCACATGCTTTTATATGTTATTTCTCAGAAATAAACCTCAGGCATGTTTTGTACTCTCTACTGCAGAGCATACTCTTCAAACACTGGCATTTATTCAGCATATGATTTAGATAAAGCTAACATGATTGTGTTATCATCGACCAGGAATATAGGCAGGAGGATAAAACTTCTCAGGGGTAAATTCTTCAGGAAGGTTACAGGGCTTGCACATATGTGGAAATATTGTTAAATCAAAATGGGGGTAAATTCTTCAGCAAGGTTACAGGGCATGCATATATGTGGAAATATTGTTAAATCAAAATTATATGTATAGAACCTGGGGTAATGGTGGAGAGAACTATGTTGATAATATATTTTACTCTATCATCACATTTTTTTTTATTTAAAAGCATTCTAATGTTCCACACCAGAAAACAAGATACATTCAATTCCTAATGAGGTGTTAGACAAAAGCTATTCTTCGTTTTAGAGATGACACAGTTTTTTGTAAGATTCAAATTCCTATTTTAGATTCAGTTTTCTGACAGGTACATTAAATTACTAACCATCAATTGCATATTTGAATACTGATGGCTTTATGATGACTATCAATTTGTTGGCATCAAATTAACCTGACTCATAAAGGTCATTGCATCTATCACAGCCAAATGAAACAGAGAGGGCTTTCTTTGCAAGAGGCACTATCTTTTAGTGTGTATAGTGGATTCTTTGTGTGTGTGTGTGCATGTTTTCATGTTTTTTAAGAAAAATAATTTAATGCTGGCCCTTACAAGCAATTTAACTTGCTGTTTCTTATAGTACACTTACATACCCATTCGCTGCAAAAGGAACTATTAGCAAATTACCGTGTTGAAATGCCTTAAACCTTGTAGACCATATTTATTTACTTTAATCTGATTGCGAGAAATAATTATCATTGTCTCTTCAAGTTTTTTTCCCCCAATCCAAGTAATGAAGAATAGACAAAATAAGTGTATTTTGACATCTGCTTGAAATATTCACATTCCTGTTGCATGTGAACTGAAAATATAAAAGGAGTATGCAATCTGCAAAAACAGTCTGTAGACTTCAAACCGTATTCAGTAAAGGCAAAGGTTAGGGGTACATTTGAAAAGTCCATGCAAAATTATTAAGCCTTTTGAAAGCCCTTCTATAAGAAAATGGCTATTCTAACTTGACTGAAATCAAATGCAAGAGTAAAATGGAAAGGTTTTTCTTCTTGCATATTTAATCACGTAGAAATATACATGAGGGAGCTGGTATTGTCT
The DNA here is from genome assembly GCF_000695815.1 of Acanthisitta chloris. Lineage (NCBI taxonomy): Eukaryota > Metazoa > Chordata > Aves > Passeriformes > Acanthisittidae > Acanthisitta > Acanthisitta chloris. Next base: position 89,164 of record NW_008653216.1, read on the forward strand.
AGCCTGGAATAAGGGAGGCTCAGGGAAGACCTTATCACTTTCTACAACTACCTGAATGGAAGTTGTACTAAGGTGGGGGTCAGCATGTTCTCCCAGGCAACGAGCAACAGAGAAAGAGGACATAGCCTCAAGCTGCTTTAGGGGAGGTTCAGATTGGAGATCGGGAAGAATTTTTTCAGTGAAAGGGTAATCAGGCATTGTAACATGCTGTCCAGGGAGGTGGTGGGCTCACCTTCCCTAGAAGTATTCAAGAAACAACTGGACATGGCACTTAGTCCTATGGTTTACTTGACAAGGTGGTGCTTGGTCAAAGGTTGGACTCAATGATCTTTTCCAATGCTAATTATTCTATTATTTTATATACTCATAGCAGAATATTTTATATTTGAAAATATCCTTGAATCCACATTTTCCAGCTTTATAAAAATAAAGAAAATTTTGTTTGAATACAATAGCTTGGGTTAGATGACATTTGTCTAAATTTAGATGCAAAAACTGGGATAAACTCATATAAATTAGATGTGCAGGTTCCCTCAGTAATCTGTAGAGATTCCACAAGTATCTCTAGAGAGACGGAGACTCTAGACTAGTGTTACCTAGCCTAACTGTCTTGGTCTACATCTAAGAGGCTTCAATTAGGTGACTGGAATTCTCTCTCATATTTTAGTCCTCATAATTGCCAATGAGAGCCTCTAAGGTTATCTGAGGATGTTCTGAAACCATAGAGACAAAACAAGCTGAAATAAAGAGACTACTGATTCAGAAAAGTGTTGCCCTTTCTGTCTGACACCCCTCATTGCATCTAAGGCCACCAGGGCCGATGTTATGTGCAATGAACACTGGCTATGGTTATTTTGCATCTCCTATGCCAAACAGAAAAGTTATCTGCCTTTTGCCTTTGAATGTGTCAACATATGCCATGTTGCTAGTTTAAAATTATTCCAAAGCACTGTTGGTAAGTGTTGGGGAATATTAAGCAGAAAGTGAACAAATAGAAAAATTCCAGAAAAAAACCCTATTGAGATCTTAATCAAATGCTTATATTTTATAAAGACAGAGTGAGAGAAGTCAGTCTGAAGCTGGTGGGACACACAACCATCATATCTCATGAGTAAGCTACCACTTTTTATGGCATTTGCTATGATACATTTGACCTCATACATATTAGTTTTGCTACACTGAGAAAAGGTGATTTATTGCTGCAGTTACCTTCTAGAATTCATTGAGGAAGGGGGAAAAAAAGGTGTCTTCTACCGACTTGAGACTATTATTATAGTCTGCTAGGAAAAAAGGTGTCTTCTACTGACTTGAGACTATTATTATAGTCTGCTAGTACTATATAATATCAGTAATTGAAGCCATACTTATTCCACTGAATTCCTATAGGATTTCACTCAACTGAGTGAAACAATATTACTTTACTTCAAAAAAAGAAACAGAAATGAGAAAAAGAGCAAATCCCTGCAAGATAAATGGCTATGTATATATGTATTTTATTAAATTTGTGATTATAGTATAGCCAATTTCTAGCTGTCATATTCTCAGATATAGTTTCTTTTTTTGTACTAGTGCTACTATGCTTTCTATTCATATAAAATGAAAATTTGATTTAAAATATAGGTTTTTTTTCATTAGTCCTTTAAAGTAGGGGAATACATTTGTACTGTACACACATAAAATTCAAGCCTCTGCCTTTGAATTCTATATATGCATCTTTGAAAACACTTAAAAAGAAACCATGATAGTTAATGTTTAAATGTTTATTATGAAGAAACTATTTTTTTACGACTATTAGAAAGCTTTACACAGGATCTGTCTTTATTTTGTAGACTGAAGTGATGACACCTGAACACTTTCTCAAAAGGAAATTCCATAGCTTATAAGTTCTCCTTGAGCCAGGATTTTCAATACATTTGGCCTATACTTCTTTGCTTCCTACATTACATACTTTTGAGTGATGTTAACTAGCTCTTTTGATGGTTTTAAATTGCCCTCATGCCATTCTTTATCCTTGTCAAGACATACTATCCAGGTGAAACTTTTAAAATTATTTTTCTGAAATTATTCCCTCCTGATTACAGTTATAAAATAAAAAAAATGATACTTCAGTAATTTTCAAGTAGCATACTGGAGAGTATTTTTTAAAAACTGAATTGCAAAATAGGCATTATGTTATCATTGTAGATTACTGCCCAGTTCAATCTCAATCCTTCTGTTCCTATTTCTGATTTCAAAGTACTCTTTCACAGTAGATTTTGGAATACCAACAGTGCATTTTACAGACTATTTTTGCAGATCTTCTGTTTTTCAAGTCATCTTTAGTTTGTTTACAAACTAATTTGAATTTATTTTTCTAATTAATTATTTGCACAATAAGAACAAAACCTTTATTAAAAGGGTTACTAAATTGCTACAATTCCCTCTTGTATTTATATTCTTTAAATGTGAGTATATTTTGTCTACCCTGATTGCTTATTAAATCCATGATTTCAATACACATCAAAAGAAAAATGCTGAGCAGTAATAAACCAAATTCCATTAAAAATAATACTTACTTAATGTGATTTAGTATTTCTTAGCCTGTCTGTGTCTGTCTTTCTGCCTCTATTTTGTGGGCGGAGAGAGAATAAAACTGCACAGTTTTCTACTATGCTGCCTTATGTTTAGTTCTACAATTCTTTGCAGATGCACAGGTTGACTTTAAAACCTGTACGCCCACAAATATAATGTTACTATATTATTACTCTTTATGCCAACAACATGCAGCACTTACAACACTTTGAAACATTAATATCACATGATGTGGTCCACATCTTCAAATATCTGTACACATTGGCATTATGGGTGCATCATGTTTCACTACAGGCAAACTAATTACTTAGAGAACAAGGAAGTTACACAGGAGAATTTAATTTCATATAATTTGGTTACTTTTTTCTAGCTTTTTAATTGTTTAGATTGCCTCAATACTTGATGGAGAGAGACAGGAAATTACAGATGGCAACTAGTCCCATCTTAAAAAGTTTTCTAGATAAGCAGAAGACTTTTATTGGGAATGCCCAATAAAATGCTGAATTCATTACAGAGAAAGCCTAGATAAAACAGCTTTTAAAAACAAGAACTGAGTAATATAAATCTTACCTGTGGGGTTTCTTTCTGTCACAATGAAATTTTTGTGTTTGCTCACATACAATGGATTGTGTTTGATTGTTTGTGCTTTGTTGAGGTTTTTTTTTTTTGTGATCAATAGTTATGACCAAGAAAAACAACAAAGACAGGTGAAAAAATTTAGATAACCCACTCCAAGTACTATTTGCAAATGTCAACTCCAATCAAACCAGCTTTTAAATATGTATTTTGATATATGGCCAGCTGAAGTTTCTGACCTCTAAGTTGTTATTGCAGTGAATGTATCACCATATGAAATCATCTTGATAAATATACTCTAGTCAACAGTATGAGAATGCTTTTTGCTTTCATATGTTGTTCTGAAGAACCCCCTGCCAGTATTTGAAGTAGATTCATCTCCTAGATCCTTGAATTTTATCAGGTTAATGAGAAATGGGAATATTTCGCACTGCTTGTATGTTTGGTGTGGTGAAATCCTGTAAACAAACAGCTTCTTCACACAAAGTGTTTTGGAATAGAATGAAAAGCTTTGAATTATAATGTTGAACCTGTTTTCCATATTTTTAGAACTAAGTTCTTTTTCTATACACAAATGGCCAAAAAATTCTGAAATGACAGACATCTTCTGTTTCCTATTAAAATCTACTGCAACTATATCTTTTCAATAACTCTTGGGGTATTTTGTAAGATTACATGCAGCACAAGATGTGTAAAGCACAAAGCTAAATAATAAATCTATTTCTAAGTTTCTAGATATCTATAAGCTTCCTCTGTACAACAATACACAAAACTGCACTGGGCAAATATTTAATACTTAATTTTTGCACAATCAATGAAACATGCATGACTAGATATCTCTTCAAAACATGTATCATGTATAGTACAATCTAACATTTACAGATGGAGATATAGAGACTGGTTTTTTCCAGGTTTAGACAGCAATACATACTGGCAGGGCTGGGATTTTACTGATTTAGAATGAGGTCCTCTATCTAAAAGGAAGTGGAAAATAAAAATTAAAAAAAAGGAAAATTGTTTAAAAATAAGTAAAATAAAATAGAAAATATTGAATGCAAATGGCTATTAAAACTTGAATTCAAACAATATTGGATCTAAAATGTATCAGTGTTAGATTTGAGCTAAGAGTAGATCATGTTCTTGGGTTTTGAATGAGGGGTCACCAATACCAACAACAGATAATAAACTAAAAAAAAGGAAGAGTAACAAGAAATTGCTTGTCCTGTTTAGGTGAAGCTCTCTGTGTTTTCTAAATTTCTGTTCATGTACCCAAATTATTGCTGTCACAATAATTTCTTTTTTCAAATACTAGAAAGTACCTCACGGAGCCTCACATTTATTTAAAGATTTTATATGCAGTTTGGAATTTTAAGTGTTGGCCACTGGTTTCAAAAGGTTGTCATATGTACCTTTGCACTGTATAAAGATCTGTAAGACTGTCTACTTCATCAAAGATTTCATGCTTCATTCCCAAATGAAATTTACATTGCCATATCTTGTATAACATAAATATTCTCATACGCTAATATGGCAAAGAATAAATTCTTAATGTGACATACTTTATGTCAAGATCTTTATCGGACTAGAAGTAAATCCACTTTCTTATTTGATTGCTTTATTTGCTAAGCATTCCTTCCTCTACCTTATTGTTACATGGAGGTGTCTGCTTAGGCAGCAGGACTTGAAAAGTTTCCATTAGATATAAAGACATTTTAGACAGGTTGAAGTTCCATAAGCCGTAAATCTTTATTGATTATTGCTTAGGAAGATCTAAGTAGCTATTGAACACCATTTCTTAAGTGTGTCCTCAGAAGACTTCGCAAGTTTCCTTCTGTTAGAGCTATCAAATGTAATTAAAAAATCCCCAACAACCAAGCTGTTAAACGGGATTATTAAAGATTTATTTCAATTCTCTCTTCCTCTCCTCACCTTCAGTTTCCTTGTCTACAGTAACAATTTTTCATTAGACATAGACAATACCAAGGTGTTGGGAATTTCAGCTTTAGTACTGACAACACAGGTGTCAGGTTTTTTGCCTATAGTTCTTCCTTCTCTCTGAATTGGGTCTTCCTGGTCTCAGCTACCCTGCACTGTGGCCTTGTTCATTCTTCTTCCTCTCTGATGATGCTTTGACTGCCAGACACACTCAGGGACTTGCAGCACTCAGCCTTCCACACTTTAGAATATAAAGGAGGCTGTTTTTTGTATGACTGGCTAGGCTTGGTCAGGCCCTTAGGGAAGCAAGTTGTTCTGTTGCAAACTTTACAGATTATCCTGCAGATATGGTGTAACTGAAATCAGATTTTCATGCTTTATAGTTGCTTACTATCTCTTACACAAGATACATAAATATTACATGCACAGTGACTAACAGAAGCAATCAGATTGAATCTGGAACAGTGTTGCATTAATACAGGATTCTGTTATCCTTAAGTATCTCAAATACTATTCCAGCATCAATAGCATCCTCTAAGATAAAAGTTACCGCTCAAAGTGAATAGCAACTGGCAGGAGAATCTGTCACTTGCTGTCTATATAGCCCATGAACTTGAAGTACATTGACAGTGCTTTTGATCTAGAAGTTCATTAAAAGAAGAGAACAAATCAGGGATGCTTTATCACTTCACTCTTTCTTTTATAATGTTTTATAAATAAATGGACTCTCTCATCATGTTATCCTAAGCTAACCCCCCAGCTAATGCGTCTTCTTGCAGTTCTGGTGTTCCAGGAGGAGGTGGCAGCATGCATAACTCTGAACCTCTACACTTGCTTAGGAGCTAACAGAAATTAAAAACTGATGTCAGTGCAAACGGAGGCAGTATCTGCATATCCTTTCAACCTAATGCTGAGCTGAAGCATCAGGAAAGTGCCATGGGAGTTATGGAGATTGCTTTCTCCGTGGTCCAAGTGAGAGAGACAGCAACCTTGATCAACTTGCTCA
>NW_008653216.1:95286-99094 GCF_000695815.1 Acanthisitta chloris
TTGTTTAACCTTTATGCCCTAGTCCCAGTATTTCACTTATACTGAGACCTCAGTTTCTCTGAATAGCATTTTCTATGAGTTTGCCTTTTACTTCAGTGGTATTACATGCAGAAATCTCTATCTCTGTTCAAACAATTAGGAAAACAAACAAAGCAACAAAACCAAACCAACAAAACTAATGCCTCTGTAGCAAACTCCTCTTTGTGAGAAAAATTCTTACTCTATTTTTTGGCTTCATTCTCTTTGAACTCTGAACGAAGAAGGTTCTTTTCAGGATGGAAACAGGCTAGAAAGAGCTTAAATTAGCACAACACATGCAAACGGACAAGAATAATGGACAAACTGTTGGTGGAGAAAACCAATCTAATATTAGGGGGAAAAAAAGGGAAACAAACTTCTCTTTAAATTTGCACCATAAGTTTCCAGTTCTTAAAACAATTAAGTGAATATGTTTCACAACCATTTAAATTTTATTTTTGGAGAAGACTAGAAATACAAATACTGCACCAGCAAAATCTCACCTATTCCAGTGGATCTGCAAGCGAGTCAGAGAGTATTAATTAGATGTACTAATTTTCTCATAGCAATTAAGTACTCAAGCCCCTTGTCTCATGGAAAGAACACCTTCAAAATCTGTGTATTGGACAAGTTGTTCTTTTCTTTCCCTTTTATTTTTTTCCCTTCACCTCTGTCCCCATCCTGCCTCCCCACCCCCGAATGAAGTAAAGTCACATGTCAAAAGCAGAAGTCCCTGTGGAGCAAATTGATTCCTAAATCAATGTACCTTTGCCTGTACAGTTCAGGGGTAATCCCACAAATGAGTCAAGTGCTACCTCCCATTGAAATGACTGAGAGTGAGACATTCAAGTGTCTTTGTGTGCCTTATTATATTATCTTGTTTATGAATTTCAGCAGTAGTTAGTATTGTTTGTTCCCTTGATGCTGGCATAAATCGAGGAGAAACCTATGCACATTCTTTTCTTGCTTGGTGTCTGTAATAGCTACAGAAGAGGTGATAAGACTAGTTTCATTTAAATCACAGGTAGATTACTCATGTAAATGTACAGATCAACTGTAACATATTAAATGAGATTTCTGGACATATATTATTTCATTGTTTTAAACAGAAAACAGGATATAAGGCCTAGTCATATAGACATATCAAAAGAGTAATTTTTAAAAGGTCAGTTATATTTAGGAGTCTGAGTGTTCTATACAGTCATTCTCAAATCTATAGATGAGTCCACACATAATACCAAATCTCTGGTTAAAACCAGCATACTGATAGCATAATATCAAAACAGATTTCTTTTTACAGAAGTCTCTTAAAAAAGAATCCATATCAAAATGATGAAAAAATTAGACTGAAAGGAACTGTGTATGTAATCATTGACCTCTGGGAACTAAATTTTGAATTTTGGAAGAATGACAGCTGAAGATTTTCTGTTTGAGACCATTAAAATAAGTCTATTAATTTCTTTCATACAAAAATGGCTTTTCTCTGTGTGATCATGTTAGATTCTGTATAGGTTACTGAAAAGAAAAAGTATTTTGCAAGAAGGAATTAAAAGGGGAAAACAACTTTCAGAAACCCAATATTTTTCTCAGAAAAAAATAATTCAGCAGTGAAAATTGGATAAAGTGTAGCAATACCCAACTTCATGTTCCTCTTTTAAACATCAGGGATGCAGTCTAGAATTCAGGTAAGTAATTTTAATGAATGTCTTTTGCATAGAATCACTACTCTAGCAATATAGCTCAAATATAAAATCAGAAAATTTCCGGCCTTAAAGTTCATCGAAGACATCTTTCACTATAAGGTAGACATCATCATTACAGATTTATAGGAACAGATTTGTCTTTAAAACTTGAACACTCAGTGTTGCAAAGTACGTATCTTCCAACCACTGGTACAAAAATGTCTTGCTAATGCAGTATTTATTCTTTTCTTGCTCTGTAGATGTTTCCTCCCTGTCTATAAAAAAACGTTCCTCCCAGTATAAATGGTACCAAATGACACTATAAAGACAATTTTTTCTTATCTTGACAATCCCAATTTTTAAATTTTCCTTTTAGCAGAAGCAGTAGAAGATTTTTTATGTTTTTTTTATATTTATTGCCTGCATCTTCATTCTATAAAGGCATAATATTCATTTATTACATTGTCATAAGACCTTATTTTTAATGTGCAGTGTTTTTTCACTTCCATGACTTCTGAGGTATGGTGGCTGTTCTGCTGAATGACCTGAGTGTTAAATGGTGATACAGTATTAATCAGTATGAGAGGTAAGATTGAAAATTCATAAATTTACAGAAAATTACTATTTTCAGGACAATTTACTATTCAGACCTCATGTTCACACTGTGAATGATTGTAATTACATGCTGTGACAATAACACATTCATAATACTGTACAGAAATGAACTCATATTTTTAGTTCATAATTTAGGGCAGAATTTCACAACCAGACACAGAAACAGGACAATACACTGGAAGGAATTTTACCATTCACTGCAAGGTAACAAAGGAGGAAAGTAATTCCGTAAAGTTTCTGGCCCTTGCTGTTGGAAAAACTGCTAGTTTAGTTTTAATCAGCCTATAAATTCTATTGATGCTTCTAAACTACTTGTAGTCTACTAGCATGCCAGAGTAACCTTCCAATAGTACAGCATCATAGGCAGGGAAATGAAAAACATATGCCTCCTTTAATCTTAGCATGTTTGTGAAATTCTTCATCTTTCCTAACAGGATACATCTTCTGTTTATTAGAATTTATTGCATAGATCCAGCATAATAAGCACAGAGTTTCTTTTTACATTGTGGTAAATGAAATTGACTTGTCAGGGATATAGAGAAACAAATTTTTGGATTTTAGGAGATGATCACCTTTTCCGTAGTACAGGCTATAATTCTGAACAGTGTAATGATTAATTACAGCTGCTATATTTTGTTTCAAAGACTGACTGCTAGTAAAGCCACATTCATCCTTAAAGCAGCTCTCAAAAGATACTCCAAAACTTCCCTCCATACCAGGAACTGTTTTTGCTGTCTCTGCTAGGCTGATGAGCCTTGTTTCCAGGAGCTTTATGTTTAGATTAATTTCAAGAAGGTCATTGTGGTATAATAGCATTATTTTGACTTCATGAATCAATGCTGATCTGTGGAAAGCCAGCTGGCCACCCAGAATTGTTTTCTCTTATCCAGATGAAGAACTGAATTAAATGTCCCTAAATTTTCCTTTCCATATAAATTTGCTCCCTTTACGTCCATCATGAATGTTGAAAGGTTGTGAATAGGTAGACCATGTGATTTGTGGCATCAATAAGGCAATGTCTCTGTTCAGATGTGTTCTTTCTCTTGAAAAAATTGAGGACTCATATTAAAGGGAAAAGTTACAAGCTTGTGTTAATGACTGGGGGAAAACAATTCAAAGGCAAAGCATGGGATCAACACTAGAATACATTTGAATAACATGGAGCATAATAGATAGCCCTGGAGTAAACACAAGGCTGTATTTCACTCAAGAACTCAGCTGCAGTCATAAACTGTGAGAGGTTTATGAATGGCATAAGAGCCTCAGGAATTAATTCAGACTCATACTCACACTGATGCCATATGTTGTTATTTATAATACCTACTTTATAATTACTACTCTTAAGCAATTTAATATTTGTAGTTGAAATATTTCAAAGATTAAATCATTAATTTGAAATGATGAACTTTCCTTAAGGTAACATCTCTAAAACCATGCTCAATTCCTCATCAAGTCAGATTTTTAGAGTGACTATATTTAATACAAACTGACTC
>NW_008653216.1:99122-131521 GCF_000695815.1 Acanthisitta chloris
TCCCTTTAATAAGGCTATGGAGTGCAGTGCAACTAAACATAAGAGCTATGGTCTCATTTTTTCTTGAGAAGTTTTAGATTTATATTGCATCCATTAAATAGTTTTATGGTGCAAGAAGGTAATGAAGAAAAAAAGAATTTGCTGTTATGTGCTATGTCTGTCAAATTAAAGGTCTTGAGTAACTACCTGTGGTCTGCCCATGAAATGTAGACAATCAAAATACTCCAAATAAGTAATTCAAATTAAAATTTCATTTATTTGAATGATCCCTTCCTGAATTCTACATATAGTCTAAAGCAAATCCTGAAGACCATGCCATTCTTGAAAGTTAACTATCATTTCTCTTGCCATGATAATGCCCTTCATCACACTTATTCTTGGCCTCCTCCTATATATATAATGTTTTGGCAGTACAACCAGCATAAGAAATCAAACATTAGTACAGGAAAGCATTCCTGATCTCTGAAGCAGCTTGCAGACAGGCTATTTGAGTGTAATTGAAAAACAACTGCATGGAATCAGAACAATCTCACAGAAATCTTCTGTCCCAACTCCATCTTCTTTTCCTCTTTTTTACTTTTTTTTCTTTGTCTTCCTTTTTAGTTCTTTCTTCTTTGTGCCTTGTACTCAGATAAAAATGAATGAAAAAAATATCATCAATCAATAGATATTATTTATGAAGGGGTTTCTTGTCACTCAAATTCAAGGCCTCTATTATTGGACCACATACAAAAATTTTTTTTAAGGAACACCCTGCATAGCTTGCCTAAATCATGTCTTTGTATCTCACAAGTTCCATTGTATTTCAGAAATCTTTATTATATAGAGTATTAGGTATTCTTGTTATGCTTTGATCCTTGATAGTGTGGCACACTGAGATAAGAGTTAGACTGAAGATGGGCAAAGACAATGTTACATGTGATTTAATCCAGTTCATATCTGGGGCCACTTAAGCCGTGATCTGATATTCCCTATTAGAGTCCATTCAAGCATTTTTATGGAGAGATTTTCAAGATTCTGTCATCCAGGGTCACAAGGTCCTGCTCCAGTTTTGACAAGCTTTTGAAAAATATAAATATCTTATTGTGCATATTTATTGAGGCCAAGAGGATTAAGTTTTTCATCATGGTCATGGAAAGAAAAATCAAGGAAGAAAAAAATATTCCAATCTTGATTGCACCAACCCTTGTTCTTTTAGAGTTCCAGGTTTACTCTTGCATTTATTGTGACTATTTTAAATGAAACTTTAAATGCAAGAGAATTACTTGGACAAAAGAGCTGCAGCAAAACTGTCAAGATATGCCCCTGATTTTCAGAACTTTTTCTCACTGTCATTTAATAGACATTTGTGTGGGTTTTAACAATAAATAGAGTAGAATTTTATTATCTGTAAGGAAAAAGCAAAGGTGAGCTCCCAAAGCCTATATGTTATCATTCTGATGTTGGAAATACTGAATATCAGATAGGCTGTAAATTGTGGTTTAATCCCAGCCAACAGACAAGAACCATGCAGCCACTCACAATCCCTCCTCCACCCTTTCCCCCACCCTGGTGGAATGGGGAGGAGAAACAAAAGTAAAATATAGAGGTTGAGATAAGAACAGCTTAATAATTGAGAACAAAACAAGATAACACAAACTTTTTGGATCTGACACTGGAGGACATATTTTAGTGTTCAAGGGTTACAGCATAGTGGCAGGCTAATGGTTGGTCTCGGTGATCTTAGAGGTCTCGTCCAACCTTGATCATTCTATGATCTTGCTAGTCTACTGTCAGGAAACTGTGTCCTCTAGGCCTGTTTTTCAAGAACAGGGAAGTCTCTGGAGAGTAGTGCCTTAGATAGAGATGGTGTAAAAATAATGCCCACTCTTTATTCTGCAAAGGAAGAGAGTGATGGATTTTCATATGGTGCTGACCTGTAAAGGATTTCATTTTTAAACTACTGGTTCTTAATGTATCACTGAATCACAGAATGTTTGAGGAACCCTAAAGGTTATCTAAATAAGCACTATGGTGCTTATTCTAACCAAGGTGCCTTGGATATCTAGTCAAGTACAGTCATGTCAATTCATACATCAGTGACATGTGGGCTCTTGTGAGATTACCAGTGACTAAGCTAGATTTTTTAAATGAAAGTTTTGTTTTTCCTAAAGAATTTCCAAAATCTATAGTTTGCTAGTCATTCATTTAATAGTTTAACATGAGATTTAAAAACATGAGAACATTTCTGGACATAGATTTACATGATAGTCTACATAAAGGCTGTTGGACAGAGAAAGGAGTTCTAAGGGGATTTAGGCCTTTTTCAGCTTCATTTCACATTGTCATGATATGATATATTTCCAGCTACACAGCCCCAGCATTTGGACTGGAGAATGCTTGACACTAGATTTTAAAAAACCAAGAAGGAATTCCCAACAGAAATCTATATCCTTGCAATACTGCAGTGCACTCCAAGTAGCTCATTAATTGAAAATATGAGGCATGTGGGCACCATAGACCCCTTGAAGGTGAATTATTTTATACTTTTTATCCGATTTATGATAGTTGTGAATGCAAGATGTGACACATCTGCTAGTTGATATTTTCTATAATGTAGTTGTCAGTACTGGTAACTTCAGAGGAAGATGATTTTCTCCACAGAATCACAGAATCTCAGAATGCTTGGGATTGGAAAGGACATCTGGAAATCATGTAGTCCAATGCCCCGGCTAAAGCAAATTCACCTAGAGCAGATTTCACAGGATTGTGTCCAAGTGGGTTTTGAATATGAGAAGGAGACTCCACAATCTCTCTGGGCAGCTTGTTCCAGTGCTCTGTCACCCTCATAGCAGTTTTGCCTCATATTCACATGTGACTTGCTGTGTTTCAGCAAGCTGTCAGACAGTCTCCTCCCCCCAAGAGATCTCATCTTCCCATCAACCTCTGATTAGAATTGGTTGAAGCCTGAAGGTCTATTGATTCTTTCATTAAAATTAATGTTTTGTCAAATTAATTGTGTGGATACCCAGATTAATACCTTTCCTTTTTCTGAGACCTAAATTCGTCACATTAACATTTTCATTTAGCAGCAAGTTTTGCAAACTAATTGTACATTTTTTTGCTATGTATTCCTTTTATTTTTATTTTTTTTTATAGCCAGGGAGCAGCAACAGCAGGGTTGCTCTCTGTGGGAAGGGAGGCTGGGAGCCAAGGGTGTCCACCACACAGGCCAGGTGTCAGAGGGGTGGGTTGACCTTTGGGGGAGGCCCATGGGCTCCTTGCAGGATCTGGTTGTGAACCAAGTCACTGCTCAGTAATGATGCTGTGAGGGCGGCCATGGCATCAGAAAGCCTGCTGTAAAAGAGTTGGGCAGTCTGTGGAGCTGTAGGCAGCTTTTGGAGGAGGAGAGTGTGAGCCATAGTGGTGAAAAGGTCCACACTCACTGAGATGTCAGTGGTTTCCAATGAGGGGGTCAGGTTCATGCTGAAACTGGAGGCAAGATGTGGGGGCTGACCAGGAGCAGAGAGCCTACAGGGTTGACCAGTCCCTGGAGCAGGCAGCCTACATGCTGACCAATCCCTGGGGCTTGATGGCCATGGGGGATTTCACAGGGCTGTCTTGATGCAACCTGCAGGTCAGGCCCCACGATCTTGGCCTCCAACTCCAGGTGGCCTGAGATGGCTGTGGGCAGGCAGCTCATCCTAGGATAGGACCAGGACCTGAGAGTGGCTGTGGCTTAATGGAGTGCCACTCCACAGGATAGGGCAGGGTGGTAACAGCTATGTGCCCCATGAGCAACAGGGACAGTATGTCTGCATCAGCTGAGGACATACAAGCAATGATACAGTGACATAGACACTGGAAATATCTCTGGGGGAGGGACTGATAGCTCTGAACTCAGCTGAAATGGGACCCTGTGCCATGGAAAAGGTGATGGGAGACATCCGTAAAACTAGGTAGGTCCACAAGGCCCTGGTAGTGCCCTAGGGTCCATAAGAGTCAGTTTTTATTCCTCCTCATTTTAATGTAATTGAGTAGACCTCTTGTCTTGTGCTCTGAGACACAGAAAAGAGTAATTTCCAACCACACCACTCTGTCTTTTAGACACTTCTTGAAGTACTTCAGATACTTTGATCATGTCCTCTCTTGTTATTTCCAAAGTAAACAGTCCTAATCTTCTCAATCTCTCCTAATCTCTGAGATGCCCTTGGTGATTCATCACTCCTTTGCAAGCTGTCTCCGTCTCTGCCTCCACAATATGTTTTCTAAAACAAGGAGACTGGTACTGTAGCCAGAATGAGACTACAGCACCTCCTGATTTATAGACAGACAATAAAATATTATTTATATATTCAGCCTCTTATACCTCCTGTAATGTAGTGCCTTGCTAGCTTTCCTGAATAGCTGCTGAGTGGCACTGCCAGGGGCACTTTGAGCTCTGTTGTTAATCTGAAGTCCTTTTGCTGTGTTCTCATAGATGTTAGCTGCTGTTCTCTTAGTGTTAGATGTTGCTTTATAGATGCTTGGACTGTTGTGTTGCTACAAATATTGTAAAATGTAGGAATGATTTATTTAAAGTGCACATTTGTTTATATAAATTGCATTGAAATGCATTTGCTATAATGTCCTTTCAGGGCCACTGCACAAATGTGCTGTCACAGCATGTGTGAATGTATGTGTCAAGTTAGCTGATGGTGTGGGGACAGAGGGTCTCTTCCTCTTTCTGGTAGTTCACCTGTGCTTGCTTTTGTCCTGGGTCAAAGGCATCTGCCTCATGAAGGAGTCATGATGCCTCCGCCCACCTGGGATACAGACCAGCAGTTATGGGGAAATCACAAAACTATCACTGGGATTAGAGGATTGAGCAGGACTCCTTGTTTTTAGAACAAAAAGACATTCTAACACACATCTAGCACAATTACTCCAGTTTATCTTGCTCCCTTCAGGCTGCAGCAAGTTGACTTCCTATCCTTTGCTACCCATAAGCATGTGTCCTCGAAGGAATAAAGAGAAGAAACTAGCTTACTGCATAAAAACAAAAAAAGTTAATTACATCAGAAGATAGGACAAGGAAGGGTCAAGAATCTCCAAAATTTGCTCAGGAGATTAATCTGAATTTTTCACGTGTGTGTGCAAATTTAGCCAGAATATATTGGTAATACTTTAAAGAAAATTTGGTTTTGAAATAGCCTGACTTTAATATTGAATAGCCAGTGTGCTCTGGATGAGCAAAGGATTTTGGCAACACCCTATCTCTGAATTTTTTGGATCCAAAGGGAGTTGGGTTGCATCTGGGATCTACAGTGAAAATCTGATAATTTTTGAATTTTTTTCTTGTCTGAACAGCAGCATTTTTTTACAGAGGCTGAAAATTTCATGACTTTTCATACAAAGGCAGTAGTTTCTCATTGTTACATCCAATTCATATGGTCCAGGTGAACAAAGATCTAAGTATAAATAAAAATTCTACGTTTTATGAAAGTCTCTCTGCTCATCTCAGATTCCACCTAGGTAGTCCAGATACATTAAAACCTGCTATAATTCCTGAGGTCTACCAGTGGAATTAGGCCCCTTAACTCTCCATGAAAATATCAGTGCTCTTGAAAATTTTGTCAGAATTTAGTGAGATCCTCTCTGCTGCAAAGTTTTTGCAGTAGGTTACCACATCCTCTGTTTTAGTATCATTCACTGAAAAAGAGTCTGAATGAGTCTTTCCGAATATATGAGTGATTGCCTAAATTGAAACACTCCAGTATAATTATAGCAAATTATATTTTTCCTACAAATTCATTTTGTCATCCATTGCATTAATTTAATAATGTAATGATCAGCTTCAGACTTTGCATACTCATCTTGACAAAGTCCTATGCTTTTAATTTTTTACATCAAAGATGCTGCAAACGAGAAAATTAGATCTTAAATTTGAAAATGGATTGTTTTCATTACAAAGCTAACATTGGTGCTTAATGAGATTGCGTACACATGGCTACATATCTGAGCATAGCCATAAACATCATAAAATGCAAAATAATTAGGTGACCTTTCCCCAGACTATTTTCAGTGGCAGCACTATGACCTTCTTAGATTGTGTCCTGAACTTCTGTTTCACTATTGATTGCAAAATCAGTGCATGTAATGAAAGCAAGTCTTAGGATGCCATAAACTGTTTCACAAGACAGACATGACAGCATTTGAAATGTGTTGAAAGCATTAGTGCAAATTATTTAGACTGCTTGCATGATTCAAACCTCTCTGCTTGAAGAGACTAATCAATTCATTTATTTGATAGGAATTTTAATTGGATAGAACAGCCAGGGGTGCAAATATTGTTCAGCTACCTCATTCATTGTCCATTTAATTGAGGCAAGCCTAATGTTTTCATTGTTGCTGCATATATTAGACCAAAAGGACATGAAGATGATTTAATTGTGGATCTTTCAACAGGAAAACCTTAAGCCTTAAGCAGTATGTTGAAAATATAACAGGCGTGTTATTGTCTGCTTCTTAGTTTCTTAAATGTTTAAACTGAACAAAAGTGTAAATACGTCTTTATTTGGTTCATTTTAAATTCTGGAAATGTTGTTTTCTCTCACAAAAAGACTATAAAGTCCAATTGTTTAAAAAACTATCTATGCAAGTCTACAACCAGCTGTGTTAAACACACTTCAAGGTACAATCTTCTGCTAAAATATAACCGAAAACATTTTTGCAAACAGAGGGCTAGAAATAAGCATTTAAGATAAATTAAGAAAATATTTCCGTTGTCTTTGAAAAGGTGCATGTTTTGAGGTTAATGTATTTAGGAAAATAAAATGAAGAGAAATTGTTTGGAAAATAAGACACATGCTCTTGAGTCAAGGTCAGATTTGCCTGGTATGAAATACAGTTTCATATCATAGAAGCTGAAGTCCTGTCCTTCCTTACAGCTCAAGAAATTGGGAGTGGTGATTATTCTAACCTAGCTATTATCTCTAGAAATAATGTTTTTGCAGAAGTGAAGTTAATGAGGTAAGGGCTGGTGATCTGCTAATTAAAAACCTAAAAATAGGACTAGTGATAAATGGGGTGTCAAAATATCCTAGCTAAGGAAGAATCTTTAAGTTAGCAGTGATCAATGCACAGCTCTGATTTCATGACACTGCATATTCATTTAATGAACCTCCTCTTTTATCTGTTAATTACTACAACACTCTCTGGATTAAGACTATAGCACATTCTTCAGAGAATCTGTGCATTGTCTCATTCAAGTTTATTTATGAATATTTATTAGTTTGCCAGCATACCAGAATCTTCTTAGTAGCTAACACATTACCTCACACTAATAAGGGCTTTTGTTTGACATGGAAAGCAATTGCTTTACATTGGAAGTGTTGTTACAGCTTAGTGTATGTCTTTCAGAAAAGCAAAGAAAATTGGGAAGCTAAATATACAGACTGGTATTTTTGAACAGACCCAGCTGAATTGTACAACCTATTTGCATCATACTACGCTGAGAGTAGTACACAAACCCAACTTTAATTCTAAGTAGAAGCATCTGGCCAGCAGTTCTACAGTTAAAGGTAAATCATCTTTTCAGTTCATCTATGAAAACAGTGTTTACCCCAAATTTAGTACAGTGAATTGTGAATTCAGATATCACAAAAAGATAGTTCAGCCTAATGTAATTTATCTGGTTAATATTGCTGACGCTGCTAGCCATTTTACTAGAGTATGTTATGGGCTCTAATTAAACAGAACAACATTTGACTGAACTTGGAAATGTAAAAGTGTGATGAAAGATTGCAAATCAAGGCTAGTCAAAAATCCAAATACAGGACAAATGAGAAGAAGAATACAAAAAAGTGGAACACAATATAAATAAAAAATCAGTACAAAACTATCAATCTCTGGATAGCTTAACTGATAGCAACACTGAGGCTTGTGCCATCAACAAGGTCCCCATAAGTAAACTCATCCATTCTTTGCTGACACAAGCTGTCCCTATGAAAGTTAATGTCACATCTATTGACTTCAGTCCTGTTCAAGTTATTAATTATCAGAGCTCAAGAGATGTGAAGAAATTATTGCTCTGGAATAAAACAAAGAATATATTTCTTGTTTTTAAGCATGATCAGACTCTCAGAAGGATGAGGTCCTTCAATGCCTTTTTGAGACACAGATCATCAGAAGTTACCACAATGTAGTCATAGTTTTGCAGGTCGAATATGACATTAGATGCTAAACTACCAGAATCCTCACTCCCTAATTATTTCTAATAAGAATCTCATTAAAGTCCCTGTGATATTGTACTCAAGTACTGTGTCCAGTTCTGGGCCTCTCACTTCAAGAAAGATATTGAGGTGCTGGAGTGTGCCCAGAGAAGGGCAACAGAGCTGGTGAAGAGTCTAGAGAATAAGTCTTATGACAAGAGGGCTGAGGGAGCTGGGGGTATTTGACCTGGTGAAAAGGAGGCTCAGGGGTGACCTTATCAGTCTTTACAACTACCTGAAAGGAGGCTGTAGCTGGGTTGGAGTTGGCTTCTTCTCCCAGGCAACTATTGACAAGATGAGAGGATGTAACCTCAAGCTGTACCAGGTGAAGTTCAGGTTGGACATCAGGAAGAATTTCTCCACTGAAAGGGTAGTTAAGCACTGGAATGGGCTGCCAGGGGAGGTGGTGGAGTCACTATCCTGGAGGTGTTCAAGGAATGACTTGATGGCACTTAGTTCTACAATTTAGTTGACAAGGTGGTGAATGGTCAAAGGTCTGTAGCTGGAGTTGGCTTCTTCTCCCAGGCAACTATTGACAAGATGAGAGGATGTAACCTCAAGCTGTACCAGGTGAAGTTCAGGTTGGACATCAGGAAGAATTTCTCCACTGAAAGGGTAGTTAAGCACTGGAATGGGCTGCCAGGGGAGGTGGTGGAGTCACTATCCTGGAGGTGTTCAAGGAATGACTTGATGGCACTTAGTTCGGAGTTGGCTTCTTCTCCCAGGCAACTATTGACAAGATGAGAGGATGTAACCTCAAGCTGTACCAGGTGAAGTTCAGGTTGGACATCAGGAAGAATTTCTCCACTGAAAGGGTAGTTAAGCACTGGAATGGGCTGCCAGGGGAGGTGGTGGAGTCACTATCCTGGAGGTGTTCAAGGAATGACTTGATGGCACTTAGTTCTACAATTTAGTTGACAAGGTGGTGAATGGTCAAAGGTTGGACTTAGTGATCTAGGAGGTCTTTTCCAGCCTAAACAATTCTATTATTCCATGTTTCTATGATTGTTCATTTCTTATAAGAGGAAAACCTCAGATGTGAACTGGGGATAAGGAGGACTTGGTGTATGTCAAACACTCCTACATCAACCTTTGTTGAATCATGTCCTTGTATCTACTCTGCTTTAGATATAGCCAGAGAGCTTAAGGACAAAACTGACCTATAGACTACTCAATCTCCTGTAGAACGGGAGATACTTTGGCACCAAGTCAAATAATTTGCACTTGACTAAAGTTTCTTTCGTGCTGTGCCAATGCATATTAATTAATACATAATGCAGTAGTGGAAAGAAGCCAGATCCTATAGCAATAAAGATTTATGTAGAATAGAATACACAGAGAGAATAAAGCACACTGAAGTGCTGTGGAGGAAGAAGCAGTAGCACTGTCTGGATATATGGGTATGGAGGGAGAACTTGAGTATTAGAAAAAATCCCAAGAACTGGTCCCTGTGAATTATATCACTTATTTATAGACAAAAAATCTAAACATGGAATTAGAGGGAAACAACTATGACTTCCCTGTTACCTCAATAGATCTGTACAGAACACTTTTAATCCAAATCAGCAATTATTTAAAACATTATTCTTAATGCTTGTCAGGGTTTTGCTAACAAGCATTCAATTTTCCATTGTCTGAATCATTTGGCTGCAGTATGCTTGTCTTTCTAATTGTATCTCTTCTTTGACTTGACCAAAGAGTGAGATGATTTACCACCTGTACTCTTAACTTAAACTGTGCCAGCCTAATTGGCTCCAGATTTAATCAAGTGTTTACAATGTCAATGCTTCATTTTCACCTTTGCTTATTTTATGTGAAATGACATTGATCACTAGTCAAGTGACTAGCTAATATGGTGTGGCTTAGTCTGTGCTGTTACAGATATTATCTGACTTTTGTTTTATTTGTCAGTGGTTACTCCAATATGCAACTATTGTCATGAGAGCTTTGGATTCATAACCTATGTATTTTACTCGTGTCCTGGGACCATAAAGACATGCAGGCTCTCTTTTTTATTTTTATATCTAACCTTAATGTGTTTGTGATCTGTCAAATGTGCAGGTATGTTGTTTGCATGCTTTGTGGGCTATTTGTACTTCAGACATTTTCCTTCTGAACTTTGAAGAACCACCTCAGCAGATTCTACCTCTCTCCATTGACTGTAAAGGATCCCAGATTTTCCACTATCATCTACAGGCATGCACCTAAATTGCTTTCTAGAGTAGATTGTGCAAATAACCACATTGTAGGTATTTCACAGGCTGATTGGAAGAAAAATTATGTCTTTTTTTTTTTTTTTTCCTGCCACATTACAGTGATATTCTTGCAGCAATCATAAAATTTGTATTATGAAAAAAGGCCTGAAGTTTGTACGGTAACTGTAATTATGCTCTTGGGACCTCTGATTCTCATTAATACTCTAGGTAATTTTTGGTGGCATATGCCTGATTTAAATTCATTTCCTGTTACATCTACCCTCTGGAGTATATACAAAGATATAGACAAAGAAAATATAAAAATGAATGTATTATGTATAGTATATAGCTGCTACCCATTTAATAGTATGATATGAGTGAATTTTAGGAATATGGGGGGTTCTAATCCTGGCATTTAGAAGTCAGCCTCTAGGGATGGTGATTTTACCAGTGGGGCCTTTGTTGTAACAGAGTTTTTCCAGCCTCTGGGCATTAAAACAGAGATGATGTCCCACAAGCACTTGCATGTTAGTTACAAGATCTCATTGAATTCTTTTCTGAGTAATTAATTTTCAATTCAGTGACAGAAATTAAGAACAAAATTAATAAAAAGCATCCAGCTAGATGAATCCCAAATTAAAATGTGTAACTCACCCAAATAAAACACTAAATTCTGTTCATGCAAGATGCATCAAAAATTGATTTAGGGCATGTGCAATAGAATGTGAACAAGCAAAAGAATGCTGAGAATGATGCTACTTTTTTTTAATGCAGTGGTTAGACAAATATTTAAAATGAGAATATTTGAACTCTCTATCCTTGGCAAACACCTTAGCCATCAGACTAACAGATAAAGTTGTTAATAGGTAAAGTTCTCATGAAGTTGTTCCAGCATATATCCATCTCAATTCATAGTCCCTCTCATATCAGTGTTTAACAACTAGATCAGAAGAACCCTTTCTCTCTCTCTGGGGCAATTAAAATTTAATTGGGACACATACTACAGAAGATCATCTCAAGAATTAGCTCAAGTTTTAGACACAGATGATCCACAATAATTGTCCAAGTGAACTGGTTTATCCAAGCAAATACAAGGTAATTTGAATTAATTTAGTCCCCTTTTCACTGCACTCTGAACTAATGCTGGGTACTTTGTGTTTGCCACATAGGTAGAGCATACATGCACACACATATATACATGCTTACTACACACAGATTGGTGCAAAGTACTGTTTTGCACAGTACTGCATCTTTGTCCACTTTCCTCCCTTACGTTATCCTGGTACTCAGCCCTGATACTCCAATATGGTGTTGAGAGAGAACTCTTATTCTATCATACTTCAGCCTCTTTGGTGATCCCAAATGTGCAAAGCTGTATTCAAATTTGAACCCATATTCCTTCAGTTTCAGAAGCTGCAAACCATCTGAATACGGTATATCAAATAGAAATGACTTTTGGAATACTCAGTTCAGAAAGATACTAAAATTAAGACCTGAAACACAAGATTTCTGATTTCCAGTTAACAGCAATAGAGTTAAAATAAAATTCAGCATGTGCATTGCATTCCATTCTCATATTACCTTTACTAAAAAGAGAAGAACTGAACAAATTTCTTAAAGCAATACAAGGAATAGATTTTAAATATCACAAAATGTAGAAAACTACTACACATAGTTTGCAATACAGTAAAAGCTGTATTTCTATTATGAGATGCATTAATTTTGCAAAACTCCAGAAACCGCAGTGGAATAATTTTCAAACAAATAGAAAAATAGTTTTTGCCTTGTACCATTTATGTGTATCTTTTATTCCCATTATAACCCTAACTTCTTTATGTTCCATACTTTTCAGGTTGCAATATAAAAAATAGCATGAGAGTATGAAAATGAAATGTTCTGAACTGCTTACTGTATTATCAGAAATTGTGTGGTTCATGATTTCACTAAGTAAACTCAACAGGGGAAAAGTATGTGAAAGGTTCATAATCTTGGCCTCCTGGAATATTTATTCATATTAAGGCAGTGCACGATTGGAAATACCTTTGTGCATGTCTATTTCAAACCAGTCACAAGAAAAAGGAATGAGGAAGGTAATTATAAATAATTTAATGAAGCTCTGTCAATCGAAATAGGAAATTTTGTATGCATGTAAAGGTGCTTAACTTTGCCAGGAGGGTTTCTCATATACACAAAGGAACTATGTAAACAAATATTCTGCATATGCTTGTGAATAATTAAATGCATTTAAACAAGAAACAACTATTCTAATATATCTACACATAATGACCTCTTACTATAGCTATAGAAACTGTAGTTTACTGTTACTGATTGATTGTGCGTGCAACATAGAGATTAGAGTCTGTAGCATTCTCCAAAGTCACATATGTGATCTTGTAAGTTAAAGGCAACTTGCATCCAAAAAAAATGATAGGGATAATTAATGTGTTCTTTTCAAGTGATTATAAGCCTCTATTCATTATATCAGAGGGTAGTGCTAATAAGTAAGGTCACTGCCGATATCCAAGGGTGATAACCAGGGGCAGTATTGGTTACTACAGATGTGTCCACAGCTTCTGAATACACTGGTACTGAAATGTTATCTAACTCCTCACAGTTTTTACAAAGACTTTAAAGATAAGAGCCCAGAAAAATTCTTATGTCTGTTGTGCCTGTGCTAGCAGAGAGTCTGACACAATTATCTACAGGGTATAAATTGTACCATATATCTCAAAAGAATGCTATTGGAAAGATCCACTGGTTGGGATCATTACCTACACTAATTCAAGGACAATCTATTTGTGGAAAAATGGAATCTATGGCACACTCGGTCACATCCACTATAGTAAATATTACTTTCGTACTTCCACTTCTTAAGGGATCAGCTATGAAAAATAAGACTGAAATCTGCAAAGTAAAGCTCTCTTTGGAGTGGTTGTATAAACAGAATCAGAAAGAATGAAGCTGAGAGATTTCCCATAACACAGAGCACATAGACCAATTTGCCTGAACATAACAGCAACACGAAATATTCATAAAATGTCAGACTTGGTCTAGTTTCTTAATACGTATAACTTCTACTACAAAGGTGTTGTGGTTTAACCCCAGCCAGCAATCAAGCCCCACGCAGTCACTGTCTCATGCCCCCACCAGTGGGATGGGGGAAAGAATCAGAAGGGTAAAAGCTGGAAAACTCAGAGGTTGAGATAAAGACAGTTTACTAGGAAAAGCAAAACTGTGCACACAAGCAAAGCAAAACAAGGAATTAATTCCCTGCTTCATATGGGCAGGGCCCCATCATGCATAGCAGTTACTTGGGAAGACAAACTCCATCACTCCAAACGTCCACCACTTCCTCCTTCCTCCCACATTATATACTGAGCATGATGATATATGGCATAGAATATTCCTTTGGTCAGTTTGGGTCTTCTGTCCCAGCTGTGTCTCCTCCCAACCTCCCCCACCCCCCAAACTTCCTTGCCATCATGGCAGTACAGAAAGCAGAAAATACCTTGGCTCTGGGTAAACACTGCTCAGCAATAACAGAAACATCTCCATAGTATTTGTTACCTGACAAATTTTGTGGCTGCCTATGATGGGCAGGGGCAGAGCAACTGACATCATCTACCTGGACTTATGCAAAGCATTTGATACTGTTTCACACGACATCCTTGTCTCTAAATTGGAGAGACATGGATTTGATGGATGGACCACTCAGTGGATAAAGAACTGCCTGGACAGTCACATGCAGAGTTGTGGTCAGCTGCTCATTGTCCGCGTGGAAGACAGTGATGAGTGGTGTCCCTCAGGGGTCACTGCTAGGACCAACACTGTTCAACATCTTTGTCACTCGATCCCACACAAGGACAGTGGGATCGAGTGCACCCTCAGCAAGTTTACTGATGGCACCAAGCTGTGTGGTGAGGGAAGAGATGCTATCCAGAGAGACCTTGACATGCTTCAGAGATAGGCCAATGCAAACCTCATGAAGGTCAACAAAATGAAGTAAAAGGTCCTACATTAGGGTCATGGTAAATCCAGGCACACTGACAGTTTGGGTGGAGAAGCAATGGAGAGTAGCACTGAGAAGAAAGACTTGGGCATGATGATAGATGAGAAACTTAGCATGAGTGACAGTGTCCGCTCGCAGCCCAGAAAGTCAATTGAATTCTGGGCTGGGACAAAAGGAGTGTGGCCAACAGGTCAGGAAGTGATTCTCCCCTTTGCTCTCATGAGAACCCCTGGAATACTGCATGCAGTTCTGGTGCCCTCAACACAAGAAAGGCATGGAACTGTTGTAGCAAGTCCAGAGGAGGTCACAAAGTTGATAAGAGGACTGGAGCATCTCCCCTATGAAGACAGGCTGAGGAAGTTGGGGCTGTTCAGCCTGGAGAAGAGAAGGTTGTGTGGAGACCTCATAGCAACTTTTCAATATCTGAAGGGCCTACAGGGGAGCCAGAGAGTTTGTTAGGAACTGCAGTGATAGGACAAGGGGTAATGGGTACAAATTAAAAGGGGGGGAAATTAGGTTGGATATTAGAAAAAAGCTTTTTAATGTGAGGGTGGTGAAACACTCGCACAGGTTGCCCAGGAAAGTAGTGGATGTCCCAGCCCTGGTGGTGTTCAAAGCCAGGCTGGATGAGGCCTTGAGCAACCTGGTCTAGTGGGGAGGTCTCCCTGCCCATGGGACATGTTTCTGTCAAGCTTCTGTTTTTTTGACACATCAGCGTATGTTGCAACATTAGTCCAGGAAAGGAAATGTTCGAAAGTTTTGTGGCTCACCAAAAAAAAAAAAAAAAAAAAAAAAAAAAGGCAAAAAAAGATAGCAAATAGACTTTCAAAGTTTTAATGCAGCAGAAGTACTTGTATCAGAAATTATATTTTGTCAGGAGCTTTCTTTTGCCATTAGTATCTTCAGCAGCTCACGAGATACGTCCTTTACCTGTGAGTGTGTGCTTCTTTCTAAATTGCACCTTGCCTTAACATGGATTAGAGACCCATAGAAAATCAAGAGGCACTGTTATTCCCTGTATCTGTTAAAGTTTTGTCCTCAAGAGTGTTCATGAAAGATGGAGAATGATTCACAGGTGAAATTTTGTGAAGGGAGAAAACTAAGACATTCAATAAGAATTGTAATAATTTATCATACTGTAAGGAGCTTTCAGTTGGTACAAAGCTGGTCAGTGGTACCAGAGTATTCTTGTTTGAATTGTTGTAGTCATTGAACATAGGAGTATAGTGTAGACTAGATAATACAACACCAGCTTTGACCGGATTGAACTGGTACAGGTTCTCACCCACCCTGCAAAACACTTTTTCTTAAGTAACCAAACTATATTGTTCTTAAGTGAACTAGTTGGTGTGACACATATAAATAGATCAGATTTCTTCTCAATGAAATTCATGGAAGATTTAATAGTATACAGAAAAGCAACATGTCTTGCAGCTTTTCTTTGCTCCTACCACAAGATTTTTGCTGTGTTTATTTTAAGATCACTTTGCTGCATCAATTTAACATTTTTCTGCCAAAGTCTTAAGATAGAAACTTATTTAATACCTGTGTTCCTTGATTTTTAACACACATTGAAAGTAAGTCAGGGAGATAAGACTATAGCTACTGATACTCCAAACCACTGAGCAGTGAAGTAAATGTCATTTAGTTTTAATCAAGAATGGCATGTCTCCCCATCATTTGGATCTTCTATCCTTCAAAACTAATGCTTTCATCAGTAATACTTGCTGGGTTATAACCCCTATTTTTAAATTATAATGCCAGATTTGAAAAATTTCTTCACATTTATATAGTTGGAGATGAGGTCTAAGGGGTCTGTAAACTTCATAAAATGACATGAAAAGTTCAGATAAGCCTGTGAAACCTAGGCACATCTAGAAATGGAGGACAGCCAGGTCAATGGACAAGATGAACACCAGAAATCCTCTTGTGTAAATTGATGATGGAATATGTCAGGCAAAATGAAAGAGATCTACATAAAGATTTCATCCAGCCTGGAGAGAGGTACTTCTTGATTTACTCCACTGAGGGAGAGAGGACAAAAGAGAATGAAAAGCAGATGGAAGGATTTTATTGAGAACTGTCAAGAATAAGCTTTCCTAACTAGTCTTTTGATGAGTTTCACTACCCTAGACGCTGTATGATATTTCTACCATTTGCCATTTCTGAGTAGTTCCTTTGGCATTACTTACCTCATGCAGGGGTGTATCTAACATTCGGTCAGATCTCCCTCAAGTCTACCGTTTCCCAGGTATTCCACCTTTCATCCTGAATAGAGGTCTACACCACTGAAGAGCACATTGACTCACATGTGGACTTTCCCTTTGTTCCAGTCACTTCAAATAAAAGGTTAATGATAGTTTTATCCCACTCAGAGTTGTTCCTCTTCAGTTTAGCTTTCCTCATAAGGATTCACTTCTGGACCTAATCACAGTTCCTACCTTTTTTCTAATTTTTCCTGATGACAACCTCTCATGATTCTTGTGAGGCCATTTTCTCCCTATCCCCTCTTAGGATGGTGAACAAAATGCCACCATCTGAAGCACCTTCATAATCTACCTTAGATTCTTCTTTATAATCTCATTTCCTCATCATGAACATGCCCTCTTCAGGTATCACCAGCAAGGGTACATTTAAGCTTTTTAAGGCTTGTTTTGGAGTTAACCTTGTCACAGGGCAACAGATGCTAACAGTGGGCTGCTATCTGATAGCAACCAACAGATGTCATTCATGTCATTATCTTTTGGAAGGACTGTCTGGCATCATGAAAGGAAATAAAGGGTGCAAGAGCATTAAAGGCTTATTAAGCTATCTGCATTTTGCATGGGATAGAAACCATGTCTACAAAGGATGCAACCATCAAACCAAGCTTGAAGAAAAGTCAAGCATTTAATGCCTTGGCATGTGTATCAGCCTTGAATGAAAAATAAAATAATCATGTTCTTAAATAGTTCAGAACTGCAGTACTTTCCTGTTGATACTTGAGAAAAGAAAAAAAAGAGAGAATGGTTTCTATGTCTGCTTCCAGAAGACTGCAACTGCACGCTGCCCTTACTCAGAACAGACTGTAATTATGAAACTAACCTTTATGCTATTTTAATTGTGTGCCCCCAGCAGGCTGAGGCTTTTGGTATTGTGCTATGAGTGTCTCAGTTGAGATAAGTGTTCCTTCATGATTACTCTTACTCTTGTTAGTCTTGTTACAGAAACAGAGATGGAGTTGAGTTCAGTGGCCAAATTACATCAATAGGTTTTCTTTGTAATGTTCTGCATATATTCATATTTAATTCAAATTGAATCCAAAATGTATTCTAAATATTTAATAGCATTGGTTTGACCCCCAATTAGGTGATGCGTGTCCACAAGTAACTGTGAGATACAGCATGTTTTCAGTGTTTCATTATCTTCTCTTTTTTTCAGTGAGTCTCTCTACTACCTGCTCAACAGACAGATGAGTCTCTTATCAGAAGTAGCAGATGGCAGAGCCAGTCTGTTTGAATTTTCTGACATGCACTAGTAGAACATTTCTGCAAATTTTGTTAAAGTGCATTATATTACAGCACAATTGGGGATATAAGCAGGGGGATAGTACAACTTCTGTTCAGGAGTGTATTTTTAAACCTTGCCACAGAGTTCTGCAATGCAAAGGCTGTATTTGGTAGCTCAAAGAGAGCAGATTGAGTCTTAACTGATATTGTCTTTAGTCGCTCTTAATTCAGTGTCAAAGAAGGGTGGACTGAGGAATTATTTTTGCCATTTTCAGACTGGGGGAAAATATGCCCATTGATTTATTCAAAATGTAATGTCAGTAAATGAATCAGACTACCACATAACACTGAATACAGCAGAATTGAATACCACTCATGGCCAAGAAATGGACCAAATGGTTAATCTCTATAGCTAATAGAAGTATACGAGAGTTCCTTAGTGATATACATACATACATACGTGTGTATCTATATCTATATTTTTTACTTTTAGTTTTTTACATCAGAGCTGTCCTGTTTTCCAGGTTTTGGACAAAGTCAAGGTATTATCCTGTAGGTGCTTCATTTCATAGAACAAGAGAGTGAGAAAAGAAACAGAGAAGAGGAAGAAATAGGCAGAAGCCTTGCATTTACTTGATCAGAGTTAACATCAGATGTATGCCTCACCTAGTTAATCTGTATGCTCAAGGTTCCCAAGAAAGCACGAGGAGCATATGATTCTCCTCCACATCCCTTTTATGTTCTTAAGTTGACAGACATGAGATCTGAGCATGCCTTACAGATAGCAGACATAGACTCTTAATAAACAATTCTTCTAGTAAAGATTGTCAAACATCTTAAAATATTCCCTGGGTTTTTTTCTGAACTTCAGCAATCCCTCTCCATATTGCAAATAAGAACAAATGGGCTTGAGATGAGTTATCCCAGATGCTATTCACAGCTTAAAGGCAAGCCATAAGCCTTTTTTTTTTTTGCATTATGAGGACATATCACATGCAAACAAAGCAAATAACTAAAAAAAAAAAAGAAAAAGAAGCAAAAAAGGAAAACCACTACACAGATGCTGTGAATTTATGCATCATAAAATCTGCAAATCTTGCAGAATAAAATTGAAGCTGATGCAATAAATGTTCTGCTTTATTGCTTTTATATTATTTCCATGTTCTCTCATACCAGATAGATGGGGCTGAGTAAACTTTATTTTAATATCTATTGATAAATGCTTTTGAGTCATGCACTGATATCAGGCATATTTTAAACCTAAAATAATTCAACCACAGCCACGACACTGGGCCTGAATTAGTATTCCAGTCCCAGCTTCCCAAAAATTGGTGGTATTTGGTATAGAAGTGAGATCCAATGTGCTGGTGCCTCTGTGATGTCTTATAAGGTGGACAGACTCAAACCTGAAACAAAATAATGTTTATAATGTTGTAACTGTCACTATAATGTGCAAAATTCTTTTAAGAATTCAAACCTTTAAACTAATGCACTTATTAAGATTTTAAAACAAATAAACAGAAGTTCAAGGTCAGATACGGGAATAGAAATGAATTAAGTGGGGGGTTTTCTCTGCTGGTTTGGTAAAACAATAAAAAGATTATGATCTGCCATTGTCCCACATGTTCTGTATCCATGAAGATATTTTCTAGATTCTGCCCTCTCAAGCAAGAAAACAGTGAAGAATATTTCAGCATGCTCTTCCATCAGCTGGAGAAAAACCAAATGCATATTTACAAACTATTAGTGCCACTCATTTTTGGACAAATGCCACTTCTTGTGTGAACTGAAAAATCAACTGTTTGTACAACCCTCAAGAAATGCAGCTGTGGTGTGTGGTATGTATATAGGGGGGAGGGGAGAATTATAAGAAGAAGATACTGACAATGAAACTGACTCAGTATTCAAATTCTTATATTCAGCTAACAGGAGATAACACACATTTTTGGGAAGCAATGAAAACTGTAGAATAGAAATGCTTGTTTCTTTCTGTAGCTGCTATTTCAACAGTAACAACTGTGTTATCTTAAAAATTGGTATATATTAATTTTGAAAAAAAGGCTCAGAGTTATACCTAGAATGAAAGAGATACCTAAAATCAAAGTGATAAACAACTATCAATATATATTACTAGAACACCCTACCATAAGACCTGATCATTTAATTTCACGTATTTGATTTATTATGGAGTGCTGGTTAATGAGTTTAATAAATGATCAGTTTTTCTTTTCAGTAATAAATATGTACAATGTGCCTCACATCAGAGACATGGAACTATGCAGTACACATTAGGAGGAAGAATTTAGCTGTGGACATGACCTTGTTGCTGTTACTGAAACTTGGTGGGATGAATCCCATGACTAGAGTGCAACTATCAATGGCTACAGACTGTTCAAATGAGACAGGAGGAAGGAAGAAGGAGGGATTGCCTTCTACATCAGGTGGTGGATTGAGTGTGAAGAGTTGTCTGTGAAGAACAGTCACGAGCAGGTCAAAAGCCTGTGAGTAAGAATGAGAGAGTGAGGCAACAGAGGGAACCTCATGGTTGGTGTCTATTACAGGCTGCCTGATCAGTGTGAGCCTATTGACTCACAGGCTCTTGTCCTGATGAGAGGCTTCAACCACACTGACATCTGCTGGGAAAGGAGCATGGTGAACTGTAGGCAATCCAGGAGACTCCTAGAATGCATGGAAAATGACTTCCTAATCCAGGTAAAAGATAATCCTACCAGAGGGGATGTGATACTGGATCTAATGGTCACTAACACAAATGACCTAATTGGGAAGATCAGGACTGGAGGCAGCCTGGGCTGCAGTGATCATGCATTGGTGGAGTTTGTAGTCTTGAGGGATATGGATCAGGTAAGGAGTAAAGCCAGGCCCCAGTAATTTAGGAAAGCAAACTTCTAGCTCTCCAAGGAGTTTGTTAGTGGGATCCCCTGTAAGACTGCCCTCAGGGACAAGAAAGTGGAGCAGAGCTGGTAGATATTCAAGGAAGTCTTCCATAGAGTGCAAGAGCTAGCAATCTACAGAAGCAAGAAACCAGGCAAAGAAGGTAAGAGACTGGCATGGCTGAGTATGGAACTGCTGGCCAAATTAAGGGGAATGAAGCAAACACATAGGCAGTGGAAACAAGGACAGGTAACCTGGGAAAAGTGCAGAGATGTTCAGTTGTGTAGGATAGGGTGAGGAAGGCCAAGGCAAAGCTGGAAATAAACTTGGTAAGGGACGCAACAAATAACAAGGGCTTCTATAGGTATGCTAACTGGAAAAGGAAGGTCAAAGAAAGTGTACCAGATAAACAAGGCTGGAAAACTGGTAGCAACAAATGAGAAGACTGAGGTACTCAACAACATTTTTGCTTCAGTTTTCAAAGGTTATTTTCTATCCTAATCAGGAGTACAAAGTTCTGTACCAATTCTCTTATTAATGCAAATGCATGTAGCTCTACTATATTTCTTAAGTGCAGATAGGTTGACATAAAGAGTATCTTTTTTTAAAATATATTTTTTCACACATTTTCCATCTTTCTGACAGATTTTCTTTTTTTTTTTTTTTTTTACTATAAATGGTTGTGAAACTTGAACAACATGCATAAAGATTTCCATTTTTTTCCTCATTATATGTCTGATTTTATGATAGGACAGACACGTGATACAGAATAGTACTAAATAAGTAATTTTGATGCTCACTTCAGAGCAAATATTTATATTTTTATAGAATTTATACATTTATATAAGAACATGCATATATTTATAAATATCTTAGATTTATACTATATATCTAGCATAAGGAAAAATTCTTAAACATGTCTATTCCATATGTATTCCATATGCCATAGTCAGTGGGCTATTGATGACAGCACAGTCACTCGTCCATTTATTTGTCTTCACACTCGAACATATTAGATATCTTACTATTTTTACAGATCATTATCAAAGGGAATTGAGAAAAAATTACACAGGAATGTAAAAAAAATAATCTGGTTTAAAAGATTTTAGTATAATTTAACCAGGTCAAAAAAAAAAAGAACATGAGTCATCATTGATGAATATGTTATTCAAGCATAATATTCTCTTATTTTAATAACAAATTTTATTCTAAATTCATCTAATACTCTTGGGAAGAGTTTGATTCACTGTCATGGTTTAACCCCTGCTGGCAGCCAAGAACCATTCAGCCGCTCACAATCCCTCCTCCACCCTTCCCCTCACTCTGGTGGAATGGGGAGGAGAAACAAAAGTAAAACATAGAGGTTGAGATAAGAACAGTTTAATAATCGAGGCCAAAATGTGATAAAATATTAATGGGTAACAAAAGGGAAAGAAAAAACAGAAACCAACAGAACAAAACGCATGATGCACAACACAACTGCTCAACACCCACAGACCGATGCCAGTCCCCATTACTGAAACCCGGATTGGCCTGCCCCCAGCTAATTCCACTCCCTCCAGTTTATATACTGGGCATGACGTTTGATGGTATGGAATATCCCTTTGTCTAGTTCAGCTCACCTGTCCTGGCTATGCTTCCTCCCAGTTTCTTTTGTCTACTTTCTCAGTAGCAGAGCATAAGACAGGAGAAAGAAAATGTCCTTGATTTATGATAAACACAACCTAACAGAAACCAAAACATCAGTGTGTTACCAACATTATTCTCATTTTGAATCTAACACACACTGTACCAGCTACTGAGAAGAAATTAACTCCATCCCAGACAAACCCAGCACTTTCACACACACATACACACACACACACACACACACACAAATTATTACTAACCATCTAAACAAAAATTAACTGGAAAATGTTCAACTTTCTACATTATTTGCTACTGATGACAGATTTTCTGTCTATGGAAAAAAAAGAGTATTATTCAGATTCTCTGAAATTTATTTTGGTATTCTAATTACTTAACCACATTTGCTGTCTTTTTAATGGGGGATGGGTTGAGCACAACGAGAGTTGCTATAGAAAAAATAAATATTTTATTATTCCTGCTCTTTACTAAGAAAACAGCATGGTTAGTCAATATGATGTAGGTATGATATCAGAGACAAAAATATAAATGAAGTGGTTTCAAAGCTTTTCAAACAAAGCATTGTGGGTATATAATAATGTCCTGAAAGTTCTGAAACACTAATGTGAAATAGAAAGATGTCAGTGAAATGGGCTACAAAGGTAAAAAGCCACAACAGAATAGTTTGTTGTGTGTGATATTATTCAGCAAAAACATTCCCAAATACATTTCTGATGAAAATTAACATAGAATAACCAACACAGGTTTTAAAATACAATTGTTGATACATAAACTACACATAGCATTATTGCTCTGAGATTTTTTCATGCTGTGCTAGTACCTACAGGACTCAGCTAATGGTCAGCTTGAAACATGGAAAAATCACAAGTGGCCTGGCCTCAAGAAACACACATGCATACACACACAGAGGTATTTTTGAAACATTTATGTTCGTATTATTAGGTTTCTTTTTCAATGGAGAGAGCTAGTAATAAAAAGAGGACCACTCATAATTGTATAAAGTTTTTTATATAAACATTTAAAAAATATACCAAAACCAAAGGATAGACAATATTGGTAAAATGAATACAATAACTGTAGCATCAAACCAAGTCTAATCAGGAGTAAATTAACACTCAGTCCCTTTGGAGCATTTAGAGGTTTTAGCTACAAAACCTAACACGCCTATGGTGACTCTGCAAACCGCAAATTTGTGCTTTGACTAAGCCTTTTTGGTAGAGCAGAAAATAGCAGATTGTACTGGAAGATAGCCAAATTTCAGCCTCTTTTGACCCACTCAGTCTCCTCTGTGGAAGAATTATTAGAATAATGTAGGCTATGAAGGCTCTTGTGTCTCTTTAGCTTCACTTTCAGAGAAAGATCTGGTACTTTATCTGAAGTTTGATGAAAATTCAAATCTGAGATGACCATGGATAGGAACGAATTTCCATCTAAGAGGTAAATATCAAGGAAAAAGTAAGCCCACTAAAATGAAGGGCTTGATAAGACATCATCAAGGTATGGCCGATCATTTTAGTCTTTAAACATTGTTCAAATGCTGTAGTAAAATGAGACTATCTAAATTCTAAGTCTTCATGAGGTGTCTACTTAACATATGCAAAAGGTGAGGTTTCAAAGCCTGTAACTGTCTGCTTTGACCAATATGTTTTTAATAATGGAATGTCTTTCTTTTTAAAAAAAGAAGAGCCAAACTAAGCAAGGCAAAAAGAGACAGTCTTAGCCCCTGGTGTGGCTGTCCATATTCATGAAGCATCTTGGCAGTGCCGTTTTCACAATGTTATTACATACTAACACAGCTTTGTTTTCATCAGCTCTTTTTGGCCTTTCCAATATGTATCTAAATCCCACTAAAATTGCTTTCTTTTCTTATCAACACAGGAAAAACAGTGAGAGAAGTGTTATCTGCGTGTATGTGTTTTTAAGCTATGTGTTTCAGTGCTGATAAGTAGAGATGCGTTGACTACGATAAAAGAAGAAATACCAGAAAAGATGTTTCTTGCTCAAATATTTCTGAAAAAAACCCACAGCTTTCAGGGTAAGATCTCAAAAGATAATATTTCATTGTAATTTAAGAACTTGAAATTATATCTTTCTTAGAAACATGTGCAGTCAATAACATCAGGTTAAATAAAGTTGCTGTGCCCATAGATGATATTTGTAGCTAAAGTAAGACATAATTTATACAAGTTGGGTCTAACTAATTTGTTAGAAGTTAGAGATATGCCAACACAGCAGGTGATACACATTTATTTTTGCAGGCAAAAGACAAGATTGGCCATGTTGTAAGTATTATTATTACGACAAGAGAACAAACCCCACAATTTCTGTGGTTGCTTGGGCTGTGAAAATTAGTATTTTGGGAGCCCTCTGTAGCAGCACCTAAACATTATGTGTACCAAAGTCTGCTGTGAGATATTATCCCCTTTAAGCAGGTGCTATTAAAATTTGTATCTAGGGTTGCTATTATTATCTATTTAAATATTTGGAAAGCTGCTTCTATATCCAGTGATTTATCAGGTTCTGCCAAAGCAACCTAAATAAGCACCATGCTGAAATAAGCTGTAGGAATTTTGTATCCAGTTATTGATCAGAGAACTGAATTTATGGACTCTCCTCGAAGCATAAGGATAACATGAAAAGTTTCAATGACTACTTGGTTATCTCAGAATGATGTCAAAGTTTGTTGAACATGAAAAATTAGGCTTCTGAAAGTTATCAGAATATTCAACACAGTTTATAATGCATGAGAATTTTATTATGAAAGCTTGATCAAAAGTTATCTGTGAGAAAATCCTGGTAAGAAAACAATAAGGAAAAAATAAAGTCTGGTGACACTGGAGGCTATCAAAATATATACAGCTAAAGCTGTTGAAATGTCAGGGAAGAGAGCATACTTTATTCTACCATTTGACACATATATTAAATATTCTAGTCCTTAGTCAAAATTTCAATTTCAAGTGAATGAGAGTTCTGCTGGAACAAGGGGATTGAAATGTGACTGAAAGAGGCAAGCTCCTGGCATGTGCTTCTGCGTGTCTGAAGACTGGATTGTTTAGCCTACTCTTGCACACTGGGAGAAAAATAAAGGCCCATAGAAGAGGCTTTAAATAAACTTTATATTAACAGGAGACAATAACATTGAATTGTGAAAAAGAAAAATTTGTTTGAATCCCTAATTTGCTAGATTTAGGCGAATCTCACTGCAAGTCTGAGTGTGAGATCAAATTCTCTGCTAGTCTGCAAAATTAGGAAAAAAGATAGCAAATTACAGTGAAAACACATTACTACAGATGTTGAATAGATATATGACTCTGTTATGATGGTTTGTGCTTTATATGGTGGTTTATATGATGGTTGCCCATCATATGATGAGGAAGTTTGCTCTGATTAACATTATAGTTGTCTTCACCTCTTCTGGAAGGGTGAAATAGGAATTGCAGAAATGCTGACATGTGAAAGGTGGCCATCCTTTCATTTTCAGATGTGCATTAATGTACATAGTTATTAGCAATTGCAGTTCCTAATGTTTAGATGCATTAACTTCGCTGAACAGTTCATTTTAGCCAATTTAGGGTCTTGGGTGTTGTAGGATTTTATCTTCAAAATAGTGCCTACAATTCATCTTTAACTAAGGTTGACTATTAGCTACTTTCTTTGTTTTAAGACTAAATATTTGCCATTGATAAATATTATCAGTTTGAGATCATTTTCTACTTTTTGAATAAACCAAAACTCAAGAATTCAAAAGACTGAGAAAACTATTGGTGATTGCTAATTATCACTATTTAGCTTCACCAGTCACTTAGATCACCTGATAACACTATTGCTAAAAGCTTTTTCTGACTACCAAACATAGAAAAGTAATTGGAATATCTGAGAATTGTGCAGAACTCTGAAAGTAGAGGTTTATTTTTAGCAGCAAACTTTGGCTTCTCTGGAGTCACTTTTTATCTCCAACATCTGAATGCTTTTTCTCTGTAGGTGAGACTGGTGACACACAGATGGAACTCATTACCTGCAGTGCCACATGCTGCTGAAGAGAAAGTTTAATGAGGGTGAGGAAAGTGGCTCAGAATTTTACCCATTGTCTTCCATCACCAGTCACCATGACAGCTTTGGGAGGTGTGACAGCTAATACTGCTTCTGCAGATGGATTTGCATATAGAGATTGCAATACATATTTCCCCCAAAAGGCTAAGCTATCAAAGCAAGCCTGCCTGTTATATATATTAGTCAAACATTCCAACAGAATTAGCAATCTCTTTAAAATATTAGATAATTGATCTTCTTGAGAATAAGAGATCTTTTGATAAAAATTTAAAGTACCTTTAAACATAGCCATCTGAATATGGATTAAGCATCCACAAAAATAATTCTAAACCCCTGTATTAAAAGGTAACAGGACAATATTTTTAAAGTGAACAATTAGATGCAAAAACATATGTTTTCTCCAGCACTATCTTTAAAAACAATGATCAGTTGTACTTTAGAAAAAAAAGCAATTTTCATTAGACAGGAGGAATACTTGTAGTAGTTGAAGACAATAACATCCAACCACATAATTATGCTGAGCTGCTCCAGGTTAACTACCTGTAGGCATTCCTCAGCACTTTCCATGTTTTGCACTTGAGGCAGTATTGTTTCCTCTCCCATAACTGACAGCAATCACCTGGCAAGGCACCTTCCCACACTGCTGCTGGGCCATTCTTCTTCCTACCTGTAAAACTTTGTTTCAGCAAACCCAGCTAAATAGGGTTGGGTTTCATTAGGTAGTTTGTCCTTGAGTTCTTACACTTTAATACAGAGGCTTTTTTTATTCTTTCCTTTTGTCTTTACATGCAAAAATTATGCACTATCTTTATATAAACTTCAGTTTGATCCAGTAGAAACATTGGCTTTTGCTGAATCATGCTCATGGACTCGCCTTTTGGGTTTTTTTGGCTACAGCTGGGAACTGATGGAAACAGATATCTGCTGTAAACCAGTGAGGACCTGTGCGTACTAGAAAGATGGCTAGCTGCCCAGTAAGAAGTACTGCTACCCCACTGGCATCAGGAGCTGTAAGGCAGATGTCCTGGTCTTTCTCAGAGACAAGATACTACTGACCAGCACGAGCAGGCAACAGCCTTTTGTGTAAACAACGTGTAAGCTCCACCCTCCTGTTGCAGTGTATGCAGACAATCTGACCACCAGTAGCTCTGCAACTACTTCTGCCTTCTACCTCCAGAGCCCAAGGTTTTAGATGTAGAACTCAGGTCCAGATTTCCAGGTAGGGTCCTGGTAGGCTTCTACATTCTGGCTCTAAGTGAATGTAACAGATCTCTAACTGCAATATTTGAAAAGGCAGCTCACAGGGCTTGATGGTATGCTGTTTGTGTAGACATCTCTGTAATCTCCTCTTAGTGTTGAAATAATTATTGAAAGTGAGAAAAGGGAAGGGAAACAAATGCCTAACTAAGGAACTGAAATGAACATAAGGAAAGTAATAGCAAGGTATTTGGTGGAAACTCAGTTTGTACAGATGAGCTACTTCTTGTGTAGTTTTAAATTATTTATGAAACAATAATATCTGCAAACTTGGAACACAACCCGTCAAAACCTCTTTAGAACTGGCTTGCATTAGACTATGTAGTAACTATCTGTGTGGAAATCCAGCTCCAGGGACCGGTAAGACACCAACTTCTTAAAAATAAAAGTGAACTGGAAGAGAGCCCATTAAAAAAAATAAAATCTATTATTACACTGGTGTTTTTTGCAAGGTTTTCTTTTTTAATCTCTTTCTATTCAGGCTGCATGGAGCTACATTTCCTTTTACATTTGAGATCCCTAACATAGCATAAAGTTTGACCTCAGCTGCCTTTGTTACAATCTTTGCCTATATAATTCTATTTCCCATCATGCTAGCAAACAGGCATCTGGACCATGTCAACATGCTGTCAAAGCAAAGAAGTTTTATCTATTCTCTCTTTTCTTTTTTCCTGACAGAGTTTGATGCATGCTTGATATCCATCTAGGAAAATATGACTGATACATTGTCAAAAAAGCAAGGCTTTTGTTGCCTTACTTGGGCACACTGAACGTATTTCCTGGAACATCAAGTTACTCCATGTCAAGAAGTATAAATACAACCTAAAAATCTCCTCACTTAGTTAACTGGTTAACATGGAGATGGGGAATAGTTGTGAATAGCTAACAGGTCAGTGTAAGGATGGATCAGCCTGTCATTGACTACATATTTTTGGTTGCAGATTTTCAAAGCTAATAGAAGTGGACATATGGCTATTACATGACTGACAGATCTGCTCCATTAAATACCTTTTAAGGAATAAGGGGACGGGAAGGGGTAATGAATGCCTTGTGACTAGCATTATGTGGTCTCCATAGTTTACCCAGGCAACTGTAATTACATCATTTAGGATAGGGGTTCAAAATAGGTTTTCTTAAATTTGTGTGGTCATTTCATATGCTTCTATGATCAAATTGGTATGTCACAGAATGTTTTGAGGAATAGAAAATACAGCTTGTCTGCCAAGACTCTTGTCATATTTTACTCGCACTGTTGGAGAGAAGACAAAAACCAAAAGAAATTGCTACCATTAGTGGCTGTGTTCAGCAGAACAGGGTATGCCTAGGAGGATGCCTGAATGGACTGTCCACCAAGAATAGCACTATAGAAGGAGGAAAAAAGTGGGCATAGAGGGAAAAAAGTGTAAAAGCAGGAAGTTGGTAGAAAATAAAGAAATCACAGAGGGGCTGAGGAAGAAAGTTATGGTCTTTCTGACTGCAGAACAGACAGGAAAGGGTTTCATGTATGGAAAGTACTTGGTTAAACAGTTTTTCTATTTGGAACAAAGAGCCTGATTTTTAGAAAATTTCAGCTTTCACAGCCATTCATTAGAAATGTAATTATCGACTTGGGCTTGGAAAAAATGTTCTTGTCTGTCTGTTCCTGTTCAATAGCTTTGTAGAAATTAGCCTAGAAAGTGTAGCAGTAGTGCTTTGTTCTTGTTTTTAAAATGTTTTGGAAAAGGAAATTTAATAGTGTGCGACAGCCTGTAGTTCAGCTGCAAGATTCCCAGGGCTTCATGACTTGGTCAGGACAATCTGATGAGGACATCATCATCCATGCTATGCAGCTCTGAGCTGAGAATTAAAGATCTTTTTTTCCCAATAAAATGAAAAATAAGGTGAACTGTGATCACTTCTCACCTTAATTGCCTCACAGTTGAGTCCCACAGGACCTACGAAATCCAGTGAAACCTTCAACCTTATGCACTCTGGTTCTTTTCTTTCAATGTTAAGATGTTATTTCTCTCCCATTGCCTAATCCTTCAGGAAAGATAAAATAAAATAAAAAAGCGAAGACTACATATTGTCATCTTACACTGTCCATAACCTCAGTTGCACATATTAGCAAACACTTACTGAGAGCTTCTGTTTAAGTGAATCAGACAGGAGTTTTCCTAACTTTTCTATGTTCAGACAGCTTTCATGGTCTTTTGCTCTGCATATGTACCCTGTTTCTAAATGCATTTTTATTTTGATCGATACAACTTTAGAGAGTGCCTTGGAGAGAAATGCTGAATTATTAAGCCTTAAATATTGCTAACTTTCATCCCCTACAGTACCTTTGTCATAGCCCCATACTTCAAAGCTAATCTTTGATAACGAGCTTTTTCTTTCTTTCTGTCTATACTTAATGCAATTTCTGCTGGTAAAATTATAGCCCACGTGTCTTAAAGAAATTATTTTCCAACCCCCCAATTTTTATCTTGTTTGATGTCAACATCTACTGAGAACTTTTTCGTCTCTCATACTTTTTTTTTTTTTAACATTTACTGATGTGCTTCACATCCCTTCCACCCTTTTTTTTTCCTAGGCACCAGCTGTACTATTCCTATTTTTAATTTGTCTCTTTTAATTAATTAATCCTGTTCCAATCTGATTTTGAAAATGACATCCTGCCTTTGAATATCATTTTTACATTTTAGGGTCTGGTTCTAAAAGCTTCTTTCTAAATCACTGCCATGGAAGAATTAGGCTGATTTTTTTCTTTTGCTAACATGAAGATCAAGCTTCAAGGCTCTTCTGGAACTTGGTGTGACCTTTTATTCTTTTGATGTTTTTTATGTTTGTAAGGTTAGCAGACTTTATATCTCTGTTTCCATAGGGAGCACAGATCTGTGAAAATTAGTCGGGGATTGAAGAGGTTTATTCCTCTCTTGTGATTCTTCTTTTGGAAACAGTGACTATATTTTCCCCACAACTATTTTCTGTGTTACATCCTAGATTTCTTAGTCCATTTTCCGTTTTTCAGGAGTGTCCTTTGTTTCACTAAGTTCTTCCTTGCTATTTTCTTTTATATGAGGCAGATTGATTTTTCTCATTGTTCACACTCAGTTTGTATTTGTTGCCTGTTTACAATAAAGCAGTTCACAATTTGGGTTTTGCAGTTGTGCTCCATTTATTGCAGCAGTTGTACAGACTGTGATCCTCTCTTCTCATTTAAAAATTCAGATCTAAATCAACCACAATTCCCTGAATGCTCTAAAGCCTCTGTTGGACTCATACTCAGAAGCTTTGCTCTCATACAGAACAGCTAGTCTCAGCCAAACTCTACATTTTTAACAGTGTCTTTTACATGGGAAATGTCTGAAACACCTGCAAATCTGGGGAAAATTTATAAATCTGGGTCATGCTGTGGCATTCACTGAGTGAATAAAACCTGCTGAGCTCAGGAGGAATGGAAAGATGTGCAGAAGATAAAAGTTTTTTTGCCTTTTCTGCTGATATTTCTAGTGACTGCTGAAATTTTTTTACAATTTGTAGTTCAAATGTCTATTTTGAATCAAATTTTCTGTAATTATTCTAGAACTGAAATGGGAAGCTGGCAGCACAACTTCCTCTTTTTGGGGGGCAGATAACATCATGCATCTCTTCCTGCTCTGTTAGCTTTTTTGCTTGTTTTGGTTTTTTTCTTTTGTGTATGTGTGTGTGTGTTTGATTTCTGTTGTTGTGGCCTTTTTAGTGGGGAAAAAGGGGGAGAAAAAGACTCTATTCTTTTGTCCAGACTGAAAATCTCTGTGCTGCACCCACTAACATTGACAATTGATTCTGGGACATATGGATGTGGCCCAGATAGTTGATTTACCTTCGGGTGATTGTTTTACAGCAAAATATGTTGTTAAAGTATGGAGAATCTACTTCTTTTGTTGAAAAGGAAAAAAGAGCTTGTTCGAGCTAGTCTGACTTGATTCACAGAACAAAGCAGATTCTGACCAGCAATGCTGGCAACAGGGATTGAAACCCAGTTTTCAAGGAGGACTATTGCTGAAGCAAAAGGTTGGTACAGTGTGAGACAGCCTCTGGTGTACGGTGGTAATCACTGTGGTGCAGTGCATGAAGTCATGGGGGAGACTTTCATGGGAGAAATGCTTGTGTAACCCTCAGTAGATGTCCATAATACACTTAGAAGTCTCATTTTTTTTATTTAAAATGATTAACAAGAACAAAATTGATGTAGGTCTATAGTCTAAGGTCCCAGTTTTCCTTTGCCATAAGAGTAGAGACACAATTTTTGTTGTTAAATGCCTCAGGGAGCATCTTCTAGCTGAAATACTAAATTAAATATTAATTGATGAAGAATTAGTATGACTGAGATAAAGAGGTACTGTTATTCCCATTTTAGAGCTGAGAATATTATGGTACAGATATGACGTATCCAAAAATGCAAACACAGCATATGGCAAAACAGAGCAGAAATATGAATCACTTGAGACATAGTATTTTAAGCAGACTTAAAAAATATGCATACTCTGTTGATTACAATTGGTTGCGTGGTTATAGCATTTTTTGCATTTCTTAATTTTAAAAAGGCAACTCTTTGAAAAAAATCCTATGTAATATCTGATTTATGTTTATTATTTTATAATTAATA
>NW_008653216.1:131556-147570 GCF_000695815.1 Acanthisitta chloris
TAAATTATTACATAAGAATGCTCTTTCCTTTCCCTTACTGCTGCATACTTTTATCCCTGTAATATTAAGGGGAACTAAGGAGGAAGTTTAAATCCTTCCTGGCTAAATTTGAAATATGTTTTTACTGTTAAAATAAACCTCCAGAATGCAACTTATTAGTTCAGAAAATAAAAAATAATTCATTGAGCTAATTAAGTGTCAGCAGTGTTGTTTTTGTTTAGTTATAAAAAATATAATTGACTAAATCTCCATGTTCTACACTGTTTAAGAAACTTCAGTTGCAAATTAATCTTCTGTCTGGGTCACTAGTTCAAATCTGGCTGAAATCAACAAATACTAAACTCATTATTATAATTGTTAGAGCCGCTGTAAAATCAAAGTGTGTTGTAAATCTGCTTTCCAGTTCACACATGTCTAAATTGTGAGGTCTACTACTTAGATAAGTGTTTGGATTATAAAAGAAAAAAAAAAGAGGAACAAAAAAAGAAAGGAATGGGTTTAGAATTTGAATCTCTTCTTCCATGCAAATTATTTTCCAACTTTCAGGGATGTAATTATGGGGAAGTTTATACTGCTGGTCCTCACACCATATTTTTTTCTTGAGTATAGAGGTTATACCAATTTCCAGTACTGCCACTTTGACAAATGTTCACTCTATGCCTACAGTCTTGATTACTTTTTTTGCTTTCAGCAGTTGCACATGTCCCCACGAATTCTCAGCTGCACTATATTCCTTCAAGAGTTCATCAATCCCTTGAAAAACAAGTCATGCCTGACCTTATGTGCTTATCCAGATGTATTTACATAATGTTGAAATTCTGTACATAGTTATGACTGTGTGTTTCTATTTACCAAGACGACAGCTCTGTGTTAGTTACATAGATCTTAACCTTCCTCAGTTTTCCTCTGTATTCTTCCGATTCTTCATGGTGGGCTAAAATCCAAAAGAACAGTAGTAGAGATATCACAAGAGACAGAAATAATTCTCTAATGACTGAAGTAAATTTCTATTCAAACACAGTTGCTCCAGACAAAGCCAAGCTGATCACGTAGTAAGTCCCAGACAGAAGCCTGTTGGTGTTTTGCTGATTTAGGTCTGCTATATATATGTGTCATGAGACTGTAGATATAGTTTCACATATCGCATATAATTTAGTGTCATGTCACCTAAATGTTCTCTCTTTCCTCTTAAAAACTGCACCTTTGATCTCAGGCTCTCTCTTATAACTTCTTTGCACTATTTCTCTTTATCACTAAGTC
The DNA here is from genome assembly GCF_000695815.1 of Acanthisitta chloris. Taxonomy (NCBI): domain Eukaryota; kingdom Metazoa; phylum Chordata; class Aves; order Passeriformes; family Acanthisittidae; genus Acanthisitta; species Acanthisitta chloris. Next base: position 132,817 of record NW_008653216.1, read on the forward strand.
CTTCAGAAATAACAAGGTTTACATTGTTAACTCATAATATCTTCGTCCTTTCCAATATGAAAAATCTTCCCTCTAGCTCAAGTTTTTCCTCACTGTTAGTCTGGGTTTTTTTTCAGCAAGATTTCAAGCATTCTCTAAATCTTGCCTTCATCCTGTCATTTCTCACTCTAGTAGCTGTATTTTTTTACATAGTAAATGGCAAGCATGTTTTTGAAGTCTTATCTTTCTCTGGATTGTACTTCTTTATCCCTTTCTGAGTCTATTCCCACATCTCTCATAGTTACTCTAGTCTCTCATTAGGTAAGTGCCTTCTTTCATCTTCTTTAGCTACCTAAGAGAAGGACTCCATACTTTGCTTCTTAATTTATATTTTGTGGGTGTTCAAATGGCACCTGGTATCTCTTCTGTGCCAACAGCACGCAAAGATCTTTCTGCTCTTGACCTCTCTTTCTTTAACATTTGCATAGTAACATATGTTTTTCATGTCCCCTGGGACAACCTATTACATTTAGAAATGAACATGTTTCTATGTGCAGGATAATGCCATGGTAAGGGATCGCTGCTGAAGACCAGCATTCACAGACACCAGCACACTCAGTAGCAATCTGGGGAACATCCAATGCCAAAAGGATACTGGAAGTGTCTAACTCTCAAGTAATTTTTCCTTTCCCTTCACTCAGAGTGATGGTACTTCCCCTAACCAAAGGTAAAAGTTCTTTTCCAAGGAATCCGAAACAAAATACCCTTTATTGCAAATAGTTGTCTAAAGATGCATTTAGTCCTTCTAATTATTCTAGCCCTTAGTGTGTATTTTTTTTGCCTCTCATTTTACTTGAATGTAGAGGACTTATGCATAAAATCTCTTATGTCAGGCACGTTTTCCATTTTAGCTCTTCGTTAGGCTGCATACCATGGTTGACATCATTGTTAGAACTTCATTTGATAATTTGGGGCACATTTTTAATTGATCCCTAAGGCATTGTTCCCAAAGCACTTATTTACCCGTGCCAATAATACAGTGATAAATCATAATGTTCACTTGTTGTTTCCATTGCAGACAGAACATGTACCTCATAATTTCTTTTATTTATCATCTCTGGTTGCTGACTTACCATGAAAAATTATTTTTAAACTTTCAGAATATGAATGTAAACTACTGTTATGAACCGTTTCACTGGAAGACACGTTAGGATGCTTGAGAAATCTTTGTACTACAAGTGGGGAAGGCTTATAGGAATGAAAAGCTCTGTGTTAGTGTACAGCTCCCATTCAGTGAATGAATATCACAGAGAAACACACTGGAGTGTAATTGTTTATGAGTCAGAAGACTGGAGCTGTAGTCCATTCCCTGCTATCTAACCTGGATGTTGAGAGATCATCTAACCTTGGGAGGACATTTTGCTCATCTGTGTGTCAGATACGTCCATCTCTGTAAAGAGGATATGCAGCTTTTCCTTTTTGACATTATCAAATGACAAGTTTGTATGAAACTTTCTCTGAATATGATAGAAGAGGCATAGCTGGAGATAAAATTTTTCAACTTCTACGTGTCCCAAAGTACCACCAAAATGTAAATACAAAGGAAGAGATGAAAACTGGGCTAATGAGATTGTCTTTATCATGAATTTAAATATGATTGCATTTTGACACATATAAACGCAAATGCTTTCCTCCAATCTGTTCAGTGCCTATTTTTTTATTGAATGTCAGTCCTGTACTCCTCTACAGAAAAACACTCTGGGATGCAAGTGTAGGCATCCCCTTGTCTAAGTCTTTGGATTGCATTTGCACGATGTTGCCTGCTGTTGACCCAACAAACTTGCACAGGAAATACCGTGGAGCTCAAAGTTGCAGCCTTTAATTTTGGTGTGACATAATGCTAATTATGTCATGAGGGTTTTTTAGGTCAGACATAGTGTTAAGGCTTCATGTTGATCCTTATTGGTTTATATCACTGCATACTCCCTTGAATCATTTTGTCATTGGGCTTTTATCATAGAATCATCAAGGCTGGAAGAGATCTTTAAGATCATCCAGTCCAACTGCTAAACTAGCACTATCACTGTAACCCCTAAACTGCTAAACCATATAACACAGTGCCAGATCCAGACACCTTTTAATCACCGCAAGGGATGATGACTACACCACCTCCATGGACAACCTATTCCAATGCCCGACCACCCTAACAGTGATTTTTTTAATATCTAACCTGAATCTCCTCTGTCTCAGCTCAAGGCCATTCCTTCTAGTCCTCTCACTGCAGGCATGGCAGAAAAGATCATCCCCCACCTCTTCACAACCCCCTTACGGATAGTTATAGAGAGCAGAGACATTACCCCTGAGCCTCCTCTTCTTGAAACTAAACAACCCCACCCCCTGAGCAGTTCCTCATAAGACATGTTTTATAGATCTTTTATGAGCCTTGTTGCCCTTTGTGGGACTCCCTCCAGCACCTCAAAGTCCTTTTTAAAGTGAGGGTCTCAAAACTGTATACAGTACTCGAGGTGCAGCCTCAGCTGTGCCAAATACAGGGGGATGATCACTTCCCTAGTCCTCCAGGCTATACTATTCTTTATACAGGCCTTGGCCACCTGGGCACACTTGACTCATATTGAGCTGGCTGCTAATCAGCACCCTGAAGTCCCTTTCTGCTGAACAGTTCTCAAGTCACTAGTCCCCCAACCTATGCATGGGGTTGCTGTGACCCAATTGCAGGACCTGGAACTTTGCCTTATTGAATGTCATGCAGCAGTTGTCCTTAGCCCCTTCGTAGAGTCTGTCCAGACCTCTCTCTGTAAAGTCTTCCTGCCCTCAAGCAGATCAACACTCCCAACCTAGTGTCATCTGCAAATTTACTGAGGGTGCACTCAATCCCCATGTCCAGATCATCAATAAAGATGTCAAACAGGACTTACCCCAAACCTGAGCTCTGGAGAACACCACTAATGACTACTTGCCAGCTGAATTTAGCTCCATTAACCATAACTCTCTGGGCCTGGCCATCCAGCAAGTTTTTTACCCACTGAAGAGTCCACTCATCCAAGCCATGAGCAGATGGTTTTTCTAGGAGGATAGTGTGGGAGACATTGTCAAATGCTTTACTGAAGTCCAGACAGACTACATCCACAGCCTTCTCCTCATCTACTGAGCAGGTTGCTTTGTCTTGGAAGTAGAACAAGCTGGTCAAGAAGGACCTTCCCTTCATAAATCCATGCTGGCTGGGCTTGATCCCCTGGCTGTCCTGCATGTGCCATGTAATGTCTCTCAGGATGATCTTTTCCATAACCTTGTCCAAGACTGAGGTTAAACTGACAGTCCTGTAGTTCCCCAGATCATCCTTCCAACTTTTTTTAGATGGGTGTTACATTTGCTATTTTCCAGTAAGCTGGAACTTCTCCAGTTAACCAGGACTGCTGGTTGATGATGAACACAGTAAAAGTCATTCAGAGTATTGAACACTTACCATGGAATGAAAAGGGGGGCCACAGTAGGAATAAAACTTTAAAGGGGATAAGCAAGCAACAAAACCAATATCTAAATATTCCAAAAGTTCAAGTTATTCACTGCAATGTGATAAACTTTCTGGACTCATTTCTGAAGTTGAAAGCAGGACATAACAAAAGCTGATTTTCAGTCTAACCCAGTCAAAACTGCTGCTACATCCAGATCTCTGAATATTACTTACAAGGTCAGGAATACAAGAACAGCCTCTCTATATTGTGTTCAGTTTTATTGCTTGCAGCTGATTTCAAAGTAGCATAGTGATGGCTAAATGAGCACTTAACAAAAGTTATCTCTGCAATACCCCTTTTTCCTCCTAAAAAAGGCTGAAAACTATGCCTACAGTGCTGGTCATCTTGAAAACTTGCAAAGCTGGAGATCAAGCTCTGATAGGCACAAGACTAGCATCCAGAGCTATCTTCTTTGTTTCCATGAGTGAAGGAGCTGTATTGATAACTTGAGTAGAATCTGTAGGTTTACTCACCTAAACCTTTCACCCTACACTGGTGCCTTAAGATTTCACTGCTACACACACTATTTCCACAGACAACATTTTGACAAGATACTGTTGAAAGTTGTAATGGTGCAATTTCCACATTCTCTTTTGTTCCAGTGTTTTGAGGGAACACATAGGTTAGAAAACTACCAATGAAAGTAAACAGAAACCAAAACTAAAAACACATCACAAAGAATCTGAGTCTTCATTCTATTGCATTCACATTACACCGTAAAAAAATAGTCAAAGTGTCTCTCTATTTTATTCCTTTATTTATTTTCAGTAGTGTTCTGAATCACACTCTGAGATACTGATGCAACTACTTTGGATTCATTTAGTATTAAATTCAACATATTTCAACTCTAAAAATAACAAAATACAGACATGAACTGCAAGCAGAAACCTAACAGGGGCACAATACCCACAGTTCACATTTTGTATATAAAACTGACTTCAGATCAGAGAAATTAGCATTAGAAAGTAACCACTTATATATCTACTTATTATATCACACAAGTCTGACTACAGCACTTTTTCTGAGTAACATAATCATTCAGCCTCACAATCTGTTATGCCTGTTGCTTTTTGATATGACCTACTGAGTGCTTGAGTTTTCTCCATGTCCTGCAATTTTTTTTTAAAGATTACCAGAGCACTTTTATCATGAACAAAATCAAATTCAAAACCTGGTTTATCACTCCCCTAAGTGAGTAAGTTGGTTTTCTGCTGTTCAGAGACATTTCATTTATTTCTGTCTCCAAGGACTGCATGGTCTCCAGTCAGCTTCTAGCTGATCAAAGATTTGGATTACTGAAAGCATCCTTTCTGGCGCATGAAATACTAAATTTAATCAGACACCTTTTTCTTTCTGTGAGAAAGTGAGATGGGATAGTTCCTTTCTGCCTTTAAATAAATCATGTAAATGCTTTGCTTTAATTTATTTCATTAAAAGATATTTTCATAATGTAGGAATTTTTTCATAGGAACTCTTGGAAAGCCAAATGTTTTCATGAAAGCCTTACCAAGGTCATAAGCAAAACATTTTTTTCAACTTTAATTTTAATATGAAGAGAATTCTTTGGATTTGAATGCTGCCTTGCCTCAGCCATGATCAAAATTCTGCAGCACTTGCAAACACATTCAAAAGGGAATTGTAAATGACTATATAGAAATATATATACTGTAAATATACATATTTACTGTGTAGAGAGTATTTTTTTATTTTCACTGCTCAAACTATGTGAACTGCAAGAAGTGATGTTCATTTTAAGTGGCTTCAATACTTTACTTTTAACAAGGAACAAAAGAGGATGTACTTATTTGTAAACTATGACTGATTTTTGGTTTTTACTTTGTTTTTTCTATTGCTGTTTTTTCACAATGTTCTTTCAACCATTTTTGTTTATTTGCAGGGGGTTTTTTGGCTTTTCTTTTTTGCCTTTTTTTTCAGGTGAAATGTGGGGTGGTTTGGGGGAGCTGTTTTTTTTTTAAATTGTACTCCTCTTGGACAATGAAGACAAAGTCTGAAATGTATCCATCACTGGACCTTATCTACGCATTGCAATGTTAGAACTGAAAGTGATTTATAGGATTCAGAGATTATTTAGATTCTTTGGCATTTGTGACCATCTGTTGCAATGATCTTGAGTTTTCACTATGAAACATGCATCAGGAGCTCAGCCTTAGATTCTAGCTAAGACACATGTAGAAGGAAAATATCACAATATAAGTGCATAAATATTCTTCTTTGATCAGACAATAAGAATGAGCTGTGAAGGTATAATGGCAGAATATGAATTGATAATCCTCCATGGATAATTTTAATTAATTTTAGTGCCAATCTGTTGACTTTAAGTCTGAGGCATAGTCACAGTTTACAGCCACTTTGGTGTATCTAGCTGAATCAAAAATCTGGAGATGTGGGATAGTGGTGTCATTAACTTTTATTTTGGGTTTTTTGTTTTTTTTTTTAAATTGAACTAACAAAACTTGAATGAGAAATATTTTCATGTCAGGAAAAAATACTTGGCAGAAAATATGTTTCTATTCATTCTTGTGAGATAAATGATCTTTGCTTCAACACTAACAATGGGACTAAAATCCCCAAGATTGATTTGTTAGATTACAACACTATTCAGCTCCTGCAACGAGAGCAAGAGCATGAACATCAAAAAATCTGTGAGGGAGTAGAAGTGGGACATTACAATAATCAGAAATTATTGTAAAGTGTCACTTGCTTTCAGGTGCCATGAGGAAATTCACTTTTGCTCTATAGAGTCCGTGGTGTTGGAGGTGTTACTTTACTATTTTCCACTAAAGTGAAGGTAGGATTGGTTTTTTGTTTGTTTTTTTTTTTAATACATAGGCAGGGAAAGAATGGATATACATGTAGCGAAGTGCCTGCTATAATTCATTGTGGAAACCTAGATGGGCAGTGCCACCAAATAGCACTGGACTAAGGCAAAACAGATATGGGATTAAAAACAAAACAACAACAACAAGAAAAAATATTTCTGAACAATTTGCTGTAGGAGGAACAGAAATTTGCAGTTTGTTCCCAGGTACCTGATTCCGTGCAATTGTTTCAGAAGACAGCTTGCATGTAAACTGTCTCCCTCTAGGAGACAGTGCTCCTGGCAACCAGCAGCCTGGCAAAGCAGGGAGCCCCAGGGGACTCAAAACAGAGCAAGAGCACCGGCTGGTTTCCATCCGTGTTTCAGCAGAAAAGACTCCTTCTGAGATGTCTGAGCTCTCTAAAAAGTCTGCCCAAACTATTATGAAGTAATGAGATTTTGCAGATTACTTTACCTACGTAAATCTGACCCTTTTTTAGTTCCCTTCTCTAAAGCTGAGTTTTAATGACAAGTGAAATGGAGGATCCTCCTATTTCACTTAGATCCTGTTCTCACATTTGTTACCTATGTGATTCAAGAAGTATGTATTTAATCCATCCCAAACTGGGAATTTTGAAAGAACACAGTGTCTTTGCTAAAAAAGAACTCTTTTTATGCTTGTCAGTGATTCTGAGCTATTTATGTACATTTCTGTATAGCTAGATTGACTTTTTCAGTCATTACTTTCCTATTTAGGATATTTTATGGAAGTCTCTATTCTACGGGATCATATTATGTGTTAATCTATCTGACTTGAACTGTAGCAATTAACAGTTTGGCATAGAGGTAGCCAGTGATGCATCATTTTAGCCATCACAAAACCACTTGTAAAAGAAACTGACACTTGAAAAGCTGAATCTCATATGGTAGGTGTTGGCTTGTGCTATTCCAGTGTTAAGTGCAAGTGTGCATTTTAAAGTGATAAGTTCAGAAAATTTCTAACATTGTGGGGTTCTTTTCCGCATCATTCAGAACCTCATCCATCACCACAAAGAACTGACACAAACAAGCACGTTGAAACATGTCTACTTTTCCCTCTTTGGTCAATACCAGTATTATGAATTTTTGGCAGTTGCCGTGCCCAGTCTAGTCATGTGTCATGTTTGTGCCAAGGTATTGATCTGTATGTGCAAAACCTAATTATGCATAAAATAATTCTGACTAAGGTCATGCTGAGAAGCACAGAAGCAACATGAAATTATTTGCAGGCATAAATATAAATTCAGATAAAAGACCATTTAGTACAAATAACTAGTGTGGCATTCTTTCTATTCTAACTGGAAATGAAGCTACTTAGTTTCAAAAGCAAAATACATCAATTATTGATGTAGGAATATTCTTATTTTTTAAAGCAGAATTATTTCCTATTCATTAGCATTTATCCAAAAGTCATTAATTTTAATATGCATTTGGGTGATGGTATTTGAATTGTAAATAATTTTGCATTCTCCACAATTTAACCACATTTTGCATATTCATGAGGCAATTTAGTCAAAAGATGTAGCAGGGCATGCATTGCTTTAGGATATAGTCACATTAGATAATTCTGTTGTACTGTGTTGCCTAAGGCTTCACATACTTCATTTAGCACCCAATAATATGAAAGATCCCATGCACTGGTGTCTCATGTAATTGAGATGAAGAGGCCCCAGTGAAAGCACTTCATGAACATATTCAAGTTAATATTTTCACATATGTTAATACAATCTTTGTGCAAAACAATAAATCATAGAGAAACATAATAAAACCATAACTAAAAAATAAAGCAGAATATCTTTGTTTCATAATTTTTAATTTTTAAACTGAAGTAATAATTTCTGTATGCTAGACAACATAGTTCATCATGCTAGAGATAATTAGTCTTTGAAAAGGGAAAGTAATGATCTCTGCAGGCATCTGTATGGTAGATTGCTGTTAGTCCTCCAGGACATCACAGGTAATTAAAGGCTGTAATACACTAACCTATACTTGTACCACCTCTTCAGATCTGAGTCTCTTAGACTATGTTTTTAAAGACAACATGGATATGGAAGGGCCAGAGCAGGATCCTTTACATTAATTGATCAGTGGTGCTATGCTAGCATGGTTTATTTCTTCAGTACATACAAGTTCTGAATCTAAATCTGGCATGTGATCTATTCTGGCAATTAATTTTTGAGCTTATTATGGGTAGGTTGCAAGTTGATGATTTACCTCCAGAATGAGTAGAGCTGCTTTTAAAAAAGAATCTGACAATTGAAATGACATATATGTTTCAAAGTATCCCCATGAAAAAATAGTACCAAGAAATGGTGGGCAAATTGTTTCGTGAAGTCTATTACTTGTTAGAGTACAACAGTTCCACCATATCCAGAGACACCAAAAGATAAAGAACACAGCAACAACCATCCTTGAAAAATGTTTCTCAATAGAGAGAAAATTAGGCTGGTTAAACAAGATACTAACTAAGAAGGAAGCAAGTATATGCAAAACGCTCTCAATATTCTGAAAAATACCCCACCCACCAATTGGATCTGGAAGCCAATTAAACCCCACAGAAGTTGCAATGGTACATCAGGAAGTGTTGTTTGATCTAAGTGGGACAGGCTGTGGATGTTACCTGAACTTTAGTGAAGCCCTTGTCAACATTTCCCACAGCATTCTCTGGAGAAAATGGCTGCTCATAGCTTGGATGTGTGGACCCTTGGCTAGATTAAAACCTGGCTGAATGTCTGGGTCCAAAATGTTTTGGTGAACAGAATTCAGTCCAACTAGCATCCAGTCAAAAATGATATACCCCGAGGCTCAGTATTGGTTTAATACCTTTATCAATAATCTGGACAACGGCATTGAGTGTACCCTCAGTCAGTTCACAGACAACACCGTGTTGGGTGGGAATGTTGATCTGCTGCAGGGCCAGAAGGCTCTGTAAAGGAATCTAGACAGGCTGAATGGATGCGCAGAGGCCAATTTTATTAGGTTCAACCAGGCAAAGTGCCAGGTCCTACACTTGGGTCACTATAAACCCATACAGTGCTACAGGCTTAGGGAAGAGTGGATGGAAAACTGCCTGGAGGAAAAGGCCCTAGGGATGCTGGTCAACAGCTGGCTGAACACGAGCCAACAGTATGCACAGACAGCCAAGAAGGCCAAAGGCATCCTGGCTTGTATCAGAAATACTGTGGCTAGCAGGACTAGGGAAGAGATCATCCCTCTGTACATGGCATTGGTAAGGCTGCACCTTGAATCCTGTGTTCAGCTTTGCACCCCTCAGTACAAGAAGGACATTGAGGTGTTGGAGCATTCCAGAGAAGGGCAACAAAGCTGGTATAGGGTCTGGAACACAAGTCTTAGGAGGAACAGCTGAGGGAGCTGGGAGTGTTTAATCTGGAGATAAGGAGGTTTGGGGGGACCTTATCACTGTCTACAACTATCTGAAAGTAGTTTGAAGAGACATGGATGTCATTCTCTTTTCCTGGATAACAAGTGACGGAATGAGAGGAAACAGCCTCAAGCTGTGCCAGAGGAGGTTTATGTTGGGTGTTAGGAAAAAAAAATTATTCACTGAAAGGCTTATCAAACATTGGAACAAGATGTCCAGTTGAAGAGGTGGAGTCACCGTCCGTGGAGGTATTTAACACATTCAGATGTGGTGCTTAAGAGACATGATTTAGTGGTGGTTCTGACAGCACGGGCTTAATGGTTGGACCTGATGATCGTAAGGGTGTGTCTTCCATACTCAAGGATTCTATGATTCTATGAAAGATGAGCCCCACAATGACAAATATTTCCAGTCAAGTACAGCCTATCACAGATTAGGACTGTAAAGGGGGTAGTTATCAATACTTCAGCAGCAAGCTCTAGTGACTAACTAGATTCAAATCTTCTACAAAGAAGAAGATGACTACCAATTTCTTCAGATTGTTTCTTGTTCTCTCACTGTTATCTACAGAATTTATTAGTCCACATTTATTACTATTGCATAATCTTAGCTAAATTTCCTAAAGCAACACAAGGTAGTTTAGAAGAATGTTTACAGATACTGTCTTTAACTATGGTCCTTGATAGTGCATAAAAGGAGAAATAATGCAGAGATATTTTACTTACAGCATGCTTTTTGTGCATTTATTCTCTGCAGCTAAGTTAGCATTAACATTATGTGCTTACTATAATGCCTTTCTTATAGTACATCGGGAAAGAAAAAGAAAAGTAGTGGTGATGAAAAAAATGGTAAGGATAGCACAGATAAAACTACAATTTTACCATTTTGCAGAGTACATTTTTTTATGGTTTGTGCAGCACTCAGAAACAAAACAAAAATGAGATTCAGGAATATTTTCTTATATATTGATGATTTAATCATTACTAACAGTATGTAAAAGCATCCTCTTTTTGATTATCAATTTATTCATGACCTAGTCTTGTTTGCCTGCAAAACATCTCATCATCTGAAAACATTTTGGGGATAATCCCTGCCAGATATTGGATTGCTTGCAAAATATTCATTTCAAGGTAGTTAAAGATTTTTTCATTGGAATGGTGTCCTGGTGAAAAATGTACTTTCTAATTTATCAAACTTTATTTAATTTAATGACCTTGTCCATTAAAATGTCATTTGGCTTATTGAAACAACTTTGTGTAAAGAAAACTTCAAATTGAACCTCTTTATTGCACAACTGACCCCAAATAAATTGCTCTGAATCAGTTAAAATAAAAGAACAAAGAACCAGAAAAAAGCCTAATAAACCTTCAACCCTACCTCCAAGAGATATTTCCCCCAAGCCTTTATATTCCCTTTCTTTATTGCCTTTTTGGAGATATAATTTAGATATCCCTTAAGTGCCAGGTGTCCTTAAGGACTTGGAAACTCAGTTGCAGCTAATATTCAGACTTTTGTCATCTCAGTTGCCTGATGATAAGTACAGCTTCGTCCCACTCTTAATGCTGTTCTAAAGAACATTTTCTTAGCTTTGATACCACCCACTCTCTTTTTGCTGCTTGTCCCTTTCCAGTGAATCAAGCATAAGCTTCTTTCCTCACTTTCAAAGCCTTTCACATCTATGTCCCTCCCTACATATTATCACCTTTCACTCATTACCGGCTCTCACTTCTGCTTATGCCTGCCTCTATTGCTCATGTGTTAAATTTCAAGTACTTGCAGACACTATTTCTCACACTTGGGAGACAATTTCTTGGGAATTAGAAGGACTAACCACTTTTAATCTTTCAAAGTGCCTTCCCTCACTGCAAATCCTCATAAAAAGCTTGAAAAATAGCACTCCTGATGATATGTCAATGATGTTTCCTAAATAAGCTTTATGTTCTCTTTGTTCTCCTGCTTTGGTTTGCACCTTCATTTTACCTTTAGACTGTTCTAGTTTCAGGTATGGTCTCTGTGCAGTTTTAACAGTCTGCTTATCTAACAAAAGTGCTAGTCTGTGACTATGCCTTATGATGATGAAAAGATGAGTTTTAAATGGGAAAATAATGAATAATCCATGTCAAATAAGAAGTTTACCACAATTAATTACCCATTCAAAGATCCTCTGAGATCATGGAGATACACAGATATTTGCATAAATGGCTCAACTGGTTCCTGAATAACTCTAACAACAAACAATATAAACACTTAGCTCACAGTTGGAAGAATTCATTGCTTTTAATCCAAAATCAATGTTTTCAATCAGCCCTGGTTTTCCTTTTAATTGCTAGTGTGTACAGCAGTACATCAGTTAGGAAGCACAAAGATTCTAAACAGGATAAAGCAAAGCAGATGCAGGATTACTTTTTAAAAGACTGGGCTACAAAATCTTTGTTACTTTAAAGGGTGAAGATGCTTTTCTCTTTGTAATGTCATTAATGATGCTGTTTTTACACGCAAATCAAGACACAATTAAACTTCTGCCATTTTAACTATAGAGTTCTGGAAACAACCAATAATATACGAGATGGATTAAAAAGAAAAAGTCTAATTAAGTGAGACAACTCATTTAAGTTTACAGATATTGAGGTGTAATTAAACAAGACTAGAGTTGAGTAAATGCTATAAAGTCACTCCCAGAGGTATTTTTTCATATTATTAGTGAATTTTCTTTAAAGCTATATGCATCCCTTTGTCTTTTCTTTTTGTCTGTATTCATTTGATAGAGTTCCATCATCATGAACACTCATGAAAAACTAGTATAGAGTAGCCTTTACCTAACTAAGAAACAATAACAATGCCAATTGGAACCAAACAAAATTGTAATGGGACTAAAGAATGCAGGAAAAACAAAATTGATGGAAAAAGCAACAGAAACTATTTTTAAATATTAACTGAAAATAAAATGAAATATTATCATTATTATTTGCTAAATTAGATAAATATTATACAAGGAACACCAAATAGAAGAATGCCATTAGTTATGCAAGACATTTTATCTCATACCTTGCTTCTATATGTCTTAAAAAATGAGTTTCTACCATTCCCTAGAAACCATTGGTAATTTCTTTTCCCAGACACTGAAGCCACATTTTTTGAATTTTATAAACAGATTCTTTCTGTAATAGAAAAAGAAAAAGATTATTTATGTTATTGCCATCAAGGTATATTATTTCAAGAAGCAATGAAGAAAAAGAAAACTAAACTATGTATGAAACATTTCTAGCATACTCCCAAATTAATATAACTAATTAATTAATTGATCTTTTTTCATCTGGTTGATGGAATTGCATCTTCAAGATATGCTATGAAAATGTATTTTGCAATCAACAAAAGCAGTCCACTTTTTTAAGACCCAGATACCTTCTTCACTGCATACATACCATCATTAGATTTTATTTACTGTAGGATGATTAGAAAACCTTTCAATGTGATCAGGGTTTTCTTTAGAGCAAACATGGTTTCTCTCTAGCTCTTGAGTTTTCATTCATCCACCCAGCAGTGGAGAATTCACAGAAACAAAGACGACTTCAGATACAGAAATATATAATGGTAAGGACACAATTCTATTCTGAATGCACATCTGTAATTCTGTAGAGTAAGCATTTTTCTTCCCACTGCACCTTCATTCAGCTCCTACGTTATTGTGAAGTAAGCATTTCCAAGTCCTGGAGAAATTATTCACCTCTAACCTTGACATTCTATGCATTCAGTATGGTGCAGGTTTTCAGTTTAATAAAAGTCAGATTGGATTTTTTATAAATATGTAAAAAAAATATGTTAAGCCAAGAATGCCATTGCATTCTGCATGAGTTTCCATCCAAAATATTTAAGGCTTGTTAATTATAAGCATTAGTATAAACCATAGTATATATAAAACCTTGATATATTAGGGAATTATCAAATGACTTTTGAATGCAAAGATCCACTTATACAGAAGTATTAATATTACATGTACTGCTTACAGATACAATTTGCAACTAAGTATTTTACATCCTCTTGGAACTCAGAGATGGTGGAAATTATGACTTAAATGCATGTAGAAAACTTATCTTAAAAAATAATCGTTTCAGAGTAATAACTTGTTGGAGAATGACAGCTTTGTGTTGCTACATTTGGTATTCAGCTAGCAGTCATTCTGTCACAGCTGCCAATGCTGACTGATAAATGTTCAAAAGAGCCTAGAAGAATATTGACAAACCCTCAACTTGTGTGTAATATGGAGATAAGGACACCAAAATCATATTTACTTACGCTCTTGGTGTAGCATGAAGCTTCACAAAATAGTGAAACTAGTTTTTACTACCTCTGTGTGCATTTTTAAAAATTTATTATTTATTTACCACTATGCACTATAAGGTTCAACTCCTGTTCAGTGATTCAGTGCTGGATAAAATTACTAATCTCCAAGGGAGCAGAAGGAAAGAGAGAAAAAAATAACCACCTAAAAAACAAGCCTCTTCCCCCCACCACCAAATCCAAGCCCCATCCTCTCATGAAAAAAACCCCAACAAACCAATCCTGAAAAAAATCCAACAAAAACAAAAGAGGCAAGAAATAGGTGGAACATTTTATCTACAAAGAATTGTTCTAGAGGAATTCCAGAGTGAACAAAGCCACTGAGTCTGCATGCTGTAGTTGTATCTAAAACAATATAATAGATTAGAAACTTCATTTTATTCACTTGACATATGTGGAAAAAAAACAAGTTAATGATTCCTTTAATAAATTATAAGAGCTTTTTAGTTGAAGACCACATCTAGCTTTGTAATGAATCACTCTGCAATTTGTTGGACTTGCAGTCTTAAAATCATAAATGAGGGTATTTTTTCTCACCATACGCATATTCCAGGGGCAGAGTTCCGTGTAATTTGAATGGAAATTACACAAGAACATCTTTATCTAATTTATTTCTATGTTAATATTTTGCCTCCTGGATATGGTTAAAGACAAAGACCCACAGC
>NW_008653216.1:147600-163200 GCF_000695815.1 Acanthisitta chloris
GTTACAGATATTTATAGACAATCTTCTCAAGTCTTTCTGTTGACTTCAATAAGCATTTTAGCTGGCTTTTGTCATTTAAAGGTGCAAGCATCATTTTTCCTTTTGGCATTTTGCAATTCAACAAATCAGATATGTGTTCAGTTTCACAGAACTTTATAGCAAATCCTGCATAGTTTCAAAGTCTCTTGTGCATTAATGTTTTACAGCCCAAGGGACTACTCAGGAAGTCAGGCTTTAGGAATGTGGCTTGATGAGTTCTGCTATGGTTTTGGATGCAGGAGGTACATGCTTTCTCCTACAGAGATTTGAAATATTTGGATTTTATTCCAAGCTGGGGGGGAAAAATCAGAAAAATCTTCTCATATATTGAATTTTTCTTCTTTATGCAGCTGAATTGAGGTTTTTATATCAGATATGAAGCTATAGTGACTGCAGTTTTTTGAATATCACAGATAATTTCTGAAGTGTTGGCTAGTCCATAGAGCTAATTTAATCTTGTGAATTCTCTTATAGGTAAGGACAGGGTGGAAACATAACCAGTGAAAAACCTCTCCTTTTTTTTTCCTCTTCTCTCTAATAATTTAGGATATAAATCTTTTCAGATATGTATCATATAACTTTTAGAGATGCAGATAAGAGCCAAATTTTGCCTGGCAGTCATGTAATACCTCCAGATGTACAACCCATATATCCTGTCTATAGAGGAAGCTTATTAATTCAGTTGTGATAATAAAACACAATTTTCAGAGCAAATCTCACTGGCCAACTTTCCTGAAGGAGGAGCAGGCTCTTATCTCTCTGTTCCTAACCTCTGTAAACAAGCACACAGTAGATCTTAGTTACAGTAGCAGATGGGAGTACTTTCTGTTAGCCTGTGATTGATGGTGTAAGTTATCTCAAATGTTTTTGTCCCTCAATAGTATTTTCTCCATAAGGAGCTCTTGCCTATTCAAAGACACTCCTTCTTTCAGGAAGGGAAATAGGCCAATGAGCAATATACTGGAGAGGACTCACTTGGTCTGTTTAGTTGCTTGTCTAACAAAAGGCACAGGAATTACTTACAGTAACTCATGTCTAAACAAAGCAGCATAAACAAAGCATTCAATTACTATTTAAAAATTCTCAGTGGAACAAAATATCCTATCATAATTGTTGGCAAATTGCTTTAATTTAAAAGTTTGAAACTAAGTTACATTTGAATAAATTATTCAGCTTCTCTTTCCAGTTTTTGGGTCTTGTTTAGCCTTCAACTCCTAGGCTGAGATGCGACTTTTACTGGAGGTTTTTCCTACTTCTAGTTTAGGATTAAATTATCCTTCATTTACATTTTAAGAGGCTGATGTGACTCTATCTTGGACAGATCTCACAGAGTAGAGGCAGACACAGATGGCCTGGGATGGCCTAAGAGGAGCAATGTCTATGCCCTGGTACTGCTGTATACAGAGACAGAATCACAGAATGGGTAAGGTTGGAAGGGCCCACACTGGGCCTTGTCATCCAAGCTCCCTGCTTAAGCAGGGTCATCCTAGACTGCATTTCACAGGATTGTGTCTAGATGGTTCTTGACTATCTCCAGTGAGGGAGACTCCATGATGTCTCTGGGCAATCTGTTCCAACGCATGGTCACCTGCACAGTAAAGAAGTTCTTCTTCATATTCAGGTGGCACTTCCTGAGCACCAGTTTCTCCCTGTCACCTCTTGTCCTATTGACTTGCATCACCAAGAAGAGCCTTGAATGGACTTGAATGCACTTTATCTTTTCAAAAATATGGTGGAGGAAATCTATTTGCACATGGCAAACTTCTCAGAATGGTTGCTGACAAGGTTCCTGATCTATGGTATTTTGTGGGTAAGTGCTAGTCAGAAGTTGTCTTGTTAGAGTTATGCTCTGATTAAGGTTTAGGGTCCCTGACCATATGCATTCAGCTTTAGGATCCACTCCACCCATTAATGTGGCCTGAGACATTAAATTTGATTAAACCTTACTGTCCTCCAATAAGAAAAAGGATCTCTTGCTCCTTTTTACAACAGTTAATTCCCATACCCAAGGAGCTTCCCAATGGCCAGGGTTGGGATGATCCCCAGTGCAGGGCAGTGGGATGGGCCCACTCTGCAGCCCTGGGAGTCCTCTCACTGCTCCCAGCCCTCAGGAAGCCCCCAGCCCCTGCTACTCTATTTTAGGAGTGGAAATTACTTTAGGAAAAAAATATGCATAAGTGTATCATTATCATTTGCCCCTAACATTTATTTTATGCAAATGAAAAAAAATACAAAATACAGAAGGAATGCAAAATTTTCCCACATTAAAGATGTGTTTTATGACTATTTTTCTTTACATGTGATTTCTTTTTTTTCTGATTACTTTCTAAAATATTTTAGATCCATAATCTATATAACTTCAAAATATCATAGAACGTATTAACTAATATCTTTTATACTTTCAGGCAGGGGTGTTATTTTGCTAGCCTTGTAATTTCAATGCAAGTAAACTGATTGTGCTGATGCTTCAGCTGACAGATGTTACACAGTGCATGCTGCAGTGATTTCAAAAATTGTCCCAGATTTTTCAAAAGGATGGAGAAATATTAACAGGAGACTTCTTCATTCCACTGCTGTTAGTGAGCAGAATGCTTGTGTTGCTGCAACAGCACAAAATTACTAAAGGCAGATTATTGCTCCCCAAATATGGCACTTGAGTACCTTTTTTCCAAACAGTATTCGAGCTTAAAAAATGATGTCAGACAATGTTAGCTGAAATGATAAAAAGCTCAAAATTTGCTGTTTCCATCTGTTATCCCCAAGGTCTAATACCACAGAGTAAGTACACTGACTTGCCAAAATGCACATAACTCAAAATAGTAAAACCTACAGGGTTTTGTGCAGTGTAAAGTTGCTCACAAGAGAACTATGTGCCTGGCATAATCTATGAAACAAGTAGATTGAGTCATCTGCTTCTTTTATTCATTTATTTTTTTAATTTTCATTTTTAGTTTTTAAAGTTTGTATTTGGAGGCATATTTCTTGGTGGTGCACACTTACTTCAGTGGGATTTTGCTGAAACCTTATAAATATTGCAATAAACTATGACTGTGAAGAGCTTAGGTTAATGTTAGCGAAAGATAAGCATATGCTTAATAGATTTAGAATGTGCTTGAAATTAAATATGCATGTAAAGGCACAATATAATCCAGTACACTAGCTGAGAAAACAGTTGATTATCTAGAAATTAAAACCTTTGCTGTACAAAATATAGATGCACCTAACACATATGAGTGGACTCATAATTACTTCTGGAGCTAACCATGGCCTTGAAGACGATAATGTATATTATTCTAGAAAACAAAATGACCCATGTATTTTTTTTCACATACATTTTGGGTGTTTATACCCACAGATTTAGAATGTCCTGGGAGAAAAAAACCAACCAACAACCCTCAAAAACCCACAAAAAAATCCAAACACCCCTCCCACAAAAAAACAAACCACAAAAAATCCCCAAGCAAACAAACAAAAAAGATAGAGAACAAGAATAACACAGAAACAGAAGGATAGATTCTGAGCGGCCTTTTTCTTGTACTTTGTGATGCTAGACACTCTGAAGTCTACTGCAGTCCCCACATGAAATCAGAACATCACCATCAGTTCTTCCAATTTATCTCAGCAGGTCTTCCTGTTCATAACCTCTGTGGTTATGACTGTGGAATGCCTTAATCAGTCTCCTGCCAGTATGGATTTCTCCTCTATATAGAAAGCCACGAAGAATTTTAAAACCTCTATAGTGTAACAAAGGAAGACACGACACCACTGGAGAGGACAAAACAAGTCTGTCATACCCGCTTGCCCACCATCATCAGATAGTTTTTCTATATTTGTTATATTCTCTCTGTAAATGAGTGAATTATTACATTAGATTACAATAATTATGCATTTGAACCATCACAATCAGCAACCATAATTAGCAAATGTTGTGCAATAGCTCTGTATTCCCCATAACCTAATTGTTCTAATGAAGAAGATAATAATGCATTTATATTGATTCCAATACAAGAACAATAATGCATCAAAACCACAAGTATTCAAAATAACTTTAAATTACAGAGATTTATGCTAACAAGCTCTTATTCTATTTATTTTTCTGAGTCTGCTTTTTACAAAGTACTGTCTTAACATGTTTTTATCAGCCATGAGTATTTCCAGTTATAAAAGCTAAGCTGACTCTAAATAGACAAAAAGGGTGGCAGTAGAAGTGAAAAATCATCTCGGAAGCCAGGAAATCATTTCAGTTGTTCAAGAAAGTAAATCTTGCCAATAAAAAGACTTATTCACTAGAACAGTCCCAGAGGGGTGTAAGTACTATATTAAACCCACATATTTTTCTTAGAAATCCATCAAGCTCCAGCAGGTTTATAATAATTAATTGAATGACTTAAACATCAGAGAAGAAACCTGACTACAGTTTGTGCTCTGTGTACCTTCAAAGGTTCAGAGGTTGCTTGTTGTAAAATTGAACATCTAAAAGCACTAATGCTTATTATAAGCTTGTGTGAATTATGAAAATCTTTTGAGAGTGCCTGCATTTATTCTTCCTTTCTGACACACCTGTATGGTCATTTCTTAACATGAACGCATTCCTTAAATTAAGCACTCGGCATGTCTCTATGTATACATAACTGCAATTCTTTCTATATTATTTTTTTTACACAGGTAAGCCCAACCAATACTCTTCTGGTTTTATTCTGATGCAAGGCAAATTCTAAAAATTGTGACAAGCAAGGTCAAATCCAGTTAGCTTTTATAAAACCAGTATAATAGTCTGGGTGTAAGTCTGTGTTTTCATACTGCTGTCAAAGTAAAAGTGATGACCAGCAATCCAAGAGCAATCTCTTCATGGTTGAGAAAGAGAGACTGTTGTACTGAGAGTCTGCTTTCCTTGACTATATCCAAGTTGACTATATTCCCATCTATAGGGAGCATGATGAGTATATTTGTCATCATATAGTTACTATAGTTACTATTATTCTGTAAGTCTATCGGGAAACAATAGCTGGTGTTATGGAGGTGAATGAAGGTTTTGTTGTGAATTTGATTTTCATTAAAAGTTCACAAGAAGAAGACATAGGTCTATTTTTTCATCTTCATTGTCTTAAATTCTTTATGAGGGAAGACCTGAGATTTCCACTACAAGAGACTCACCTCTGCTTCTTTAGCTGGGCATCAAAATTTTGTATTTTAAACAGAGACTGAAGAAATGGGATTCCAAACTAGTATCTGATTAGGGTCTTGGTGGTCCTTTATTATAATTTCCAAATGGAGCAGAGATGTCTCTTGGCAAGGATGCTTTCTACATTTTGATTGATTTATAACATGGTTTTGTCACTTTACTCTGGATAAGTGAGCAGGGTAACCTGAAAATAAAATATATTAACAATCAAAAGTAAAATACTGCATGAACATTGGAAATTTACCAAAAATGTGTATGAAACATGACGGCTAAAAATGGAAATAGAGAATAAAATTAGAAAGTATTTTTGTATAAAACCAACCATTGACTTTTCTTAGAATTATATATTACATTTCGTATTACAGAATCACAGAATCAATTAGGTTGGAAAGGACCTGTGAGATCAAGTCCAATCTATGACCTAACACCACTGTGTCAACTAAACCATGGCACCAAGTACCACATCCAGTCTTTCCTTAAGCACCTCCAAGGTCGATGACATCACCACCTCTCTGGGCAGTCTATTCCAATGTCTAATCACCCTTTGTGTGAAGAAATTCCTCCTAATGTCCAACCTAAACCTTCTCTGGCACAGTTTGAAATTCCTCGTCCAACCTAAACCTTCTCTGGCACAGTTTAAGACTATGTCCTCTTGTCCTATTGCTAGTTGCATGGGAGAAGAGGTTGACTTCCCCCTGGCTGCAACTCCCTTTTCAAGTAGCTGTAGAGAGTAAGCCTGTTCTTCTCCAGGCTAAGCACCCTCAGCTCTCTCAGTCACTCTTCACAGGACTCGTGTTCCAGACCCTTTCCCAGCTTCGTTGCCCCTCTCTCACAGTTTAAGACTATGTCCTCTTGTCCTATTGCTAGTTGCATGGGAGAAGAGGTTGACTTCCCCCTGGCTGCAACTCCCTTTTCAAGTAGCTGTAGAGAGTAAGCCTGTTCTTCTCCAGGCTAAGCACCCTCAGCTCTCTCAGTCACTCTTCACAGGACTCGTGTTCCAGACCCTTTCCCAGCTTCGTTGCCCCTCTCTGGACTCATTCCAGCACCTCAAAGCCTTGCTCGAGTTGAGGGCCCAGAATTTTAGTGTGATTTAAATATTTACAGAATTAAAAAAATACAATTACACTCTTAGGGAAATAACAGCAAATTATTACCTGTTCTTCTCTTTGGCTTACCTTTATCATTGCAAAACCTGAAAGATGTTAACTCACAGCACCCGAGAAAATCAAAATCAACATCCTTGTTTTCACCTCCTATGGGAGGGATCTCATGCTAGAACAGTGCAGCAGAGACATGCGATGAACTGACCACAATCCCCATTCCCTGTCTGGTTGCACCACTGCGGGGTAGGAGGTAGAGAAAATGAGAGTAAAGTTAAGCTGAGGAAGAAGGGAGGGATGGGGGAAGAATTTCTCTAAGATTTGGTTTTATTTCTTATTTCCTTGGTTTCCATAATTTCTTTAACTTTGAATTAAAGATATGGGGAAGAAGGCTGGCAAAGGGCAAACATCTACCTTCTTTGACTGCTTATAAGACTCATAACTAGTTAACTCAGATAACTTCTATTGCAATTCATTGCATGGCAAGTCACATCAAACCTGAATCTTAAATAATAGTTGTTGCAAAAGATAATACTGTATGTAAAAGGTTCAAAATAGGTCTGTTTTTAAAAAAACAAACACCCCACACACATAGCAGTACAGTATTCTTATGTAACATACATTTCATAAATATTGAAAGATAAAAAGTTTTGATCTGAGGAAAGTGGAGGAGAAAGTCTCTTAGGACAGAATAACTTTTTGAGAGAGATATCATAGGAATAATAATATTTTAATCTTCTTATGTATAGGCTTTGTGCTGAACTGAGAAATGAATCTCACTTTATCCATATACATTCGGATAAGCAGAGCTGTATTCACCAGATGATCTGACAAATACAAACACATTGAATAACTGTACTTTTCTAACTTAAGAGGGAAAAGACAGTGATACAAGGATTAATTATTTAATGTTTGTACCTAGACTGAAAACCTAAAGTGTTGCTCCTTTATCACTGTTAGCTATTACAGGTGCTTGGAAGATTTCCTTCAGAAAAGGCATCTGTGGTGAGGAAAGCAACAAAATGAAATAATTCACCAAATACTATTGTGACATAATTACATTTCTTTTGTGGCACTTCTGTATTTTTTATATGTTTTAAATAAAAAAATAAGTACAGATTCAGTATTAAGAACTATGGAACTGGTACCACATTTAGTTAAATAAAAAATAAGTACAGATTCAGCATTAAGAAGTATGGAACTGGTACCACATTTAGTTAAAAGTGCAGCACAAATGACTCTTCATGCGTAGGTTTGATTCCAACACCTACATCTACCCCTCATCCCCTAAACAAACATAAGGAATATGGGGAAAGAGAAGAAAATACATGCACATAGCCTGTATGTGAAAAGCTTAACAAAGAATCATGCTTTTAAATGTTTAAGTCCCTTCAAAAAAGGTAGTTTTTCAATTTTTTCCCCAAGGTAAACACATATTTCTTTGTACATTATTCAACTGAGTCTTGAAAATACAGTGTGTTTTTGTTCATAGGTTGCATGGAAATTTGCTTTAATTATACATTTTTCCATCTTTATCCTGGTGTGCACTCATATATGTCTTGGCTATATTATGTCTAGTCTAGTCTGGTACATGCTTCTAATTTGTATCAGCATGAAAATTTCTATGCAAATTTGTTATCACAATATGGACTGTTTAACTGGGGCATGCTATGTCACTATAACTGCTTTATTGAGTTGTCTCTTGGGGAACTGATTTAGCTTTCTGATAGTGAATGGTAATATGGTAATAACCACTGCTCAATCAGGACAGTAATTAGCATCAATTCTTTTTAATTGAACTAAATTTAACTGGAGTCAAGAAGTAAAGTACTGATTAACCTCCAAACTATTGATCAGTGCTCACTAATTCTCCAAAGACATGAAATAATTATATCAATAAATGACATAAATGACTTTACAAATCAAACAGTACCAGGAAATACAGTACAGCATAACTAGTATTTCTATATGGTCAAAAGCAGTCTGAATACATTATCTCTGTAGTCACAATTCCTTTTCAAATTTAAATTGTTCAACTAAATTTACATAGTTGATGCAGTGATTTTTTTAGCACCTGTATACGTACATAGTTGATGTAAATAACTATCTGCAGTGATTTTTTTAGCACCTGTATACCAAGCATCACTAAATTCTGCAAAAATATGGAGTGTTGAACTGTAGAAGTATGGCATAGATTTATAGCATCTGAGAGAAATGATACACCAGGACAGAAAACTGCTTGACGCTTGATGTCTTACTGTTCACATCTCTATACCTGTACAAATATGCCAGAGACAAAGGGTTTCTTTTCTTCTCTGCAAGACGTTATGGTGATATGTACCCTTGTCTCAAATGCTGAGTTCCCAAGAGCAACAGCTTAGAGTTACGTCACCTAATGATTAGCATCCCTGGTGATTGTATCATTCAGCATTAGATTCAACAAGCTCAGCATACTTCATCGTGTCTTTGACTGAGTTGAAACCATTTTAAGAGGGTATTTCAATTTTTGTACTTTCGCATGCCTTTAGACTTGATTATTATAATTTAACTGTTCTTTTGCTGAAGATTCTGTGCAATGTCCACTCAGGAAAACATCCTCTATCAAGAAGTGATGGCTATTCTTTCCATCTAATAATGATAACATTTTATTTATTTATTTATCTATTTATTTATCTAATTTAGTTTCTGGGCTTTTCTTAGATTTCTTTATAGCAGTTAAAGAGGGTCAGTGGAATTGACAACCTTGTCTTACACCGACCATCAAGTTAAACCAATGACTTTGCTCATGTTTTTTTCATGAAAATTTCCACAGAGATTTTGTATCATTTTTTGTATATTTGCAGCACCTCCATCCAGCTGCAGTTTTCCAAGAAAGCAATATTATATCAAATCTGTAAGTACAATCCATGAGAAAACAGCTTTCTTTCCGTTGCACTTCAGTGGTTTCATACACATCTAACAATATTATTCCTTTTCTGTCTATGTTGAAGTTTAGCAGCAATTTTCAGAAGTGATTATTTCTTCAACAATTTCCAGAAGCAACAAGGTCCTTTTGTTACAAATAAGGACAAAAAAAGACTACATCCAACTGTTCAGCCTTTTTCTACATAGCTAAGATAATTGTATATAGCATGCATGTATCATGGTTTAAGTCCAACCAGCAACTAAGCCTCGCACACTCACTTGCTCACCCACCCCATGTCATGGGGAAGAGAATTGGAAGGGTGAAAGAAAGAAAATAACTCATGGATTGAGATAAAAACAGTTCAATAGGTAAAGCACTCGTGGAAGCAAAGCAAAACAAGGAATTCAATCACCATTTCCCATAGGTAGACAAGCATTCAGTCACCTTGAGGAAAGCAAGGCTCCATCATGGACAACAGTGACTAAGGAAAACAAATGCCATGACTTTGAACTCTTCCTTCTTTCCCCAACTTTATATACTGAGCCATATGGTATGGAATATCCTTTTGGTCAGTTGAGGATCAGCTGTCCCAGGTGTAGCCCTCCCAACTCCTTGTGCATCCCCAGCTTGCTTGCTGGCAGGGTGAAGTGGAGTGAAGAGCAGAAAAGGCCTCGAAGCTGTGAAAGCACTGCTCAAAAAAAATTAAAACATCCCTGTGCTACCAACACTGTTTGCAACACAAATCCAAAATATAGCCCCTTATTAGCTACTACAGAGAACTTAATCTCAGCCAAAACCAGCAAGGCATGGAAATCAGTGTTGTCACATTTTTTCACTAATTTTGCTTATGTTTCATATTAGTCATGTCAGAAACTTACTCATTCTTCATTGTCTAACTTATGGTCTGTTTGTTCAGCTTCCTTTTAACAAATGTAGCTTCTCATATACATGTATATATGAAAAACCTCCTTTGTTTCCAGCAAAGAATTAATTTAACTGGTGTTTCACAACTCCCAGAAACACTTTGTGCAAAGAGCTGATGATGCCTTTTTAATTCTCCTATTGGAACAACCTTTCAAGTAATTCTGACAAAGATTTAAGAAACATTTGGTTATCTAATAATTCTTTGTAGGGATATTTACTATCTAAAAAACAAAGTCAACTGTACATTGATATTCTGCTTTCTACAACATATTTACTGCTGTCTTTTGCCACATTGTGTATAGATACATCCCTCTTATATAGTGCTCCATATTCCTTTGGCCTCTGAGTTTCGTCCCTGTTATACAGCCCTCCATATTCCTTTGGCCTCTGAGTTTCCTCTGTCAGTCACAAGATTTCATCAACTTCCCTGTGGTCCACTCTTTCTTGTTTAGAATGTGCTGACCTGAAGATTATCCATCATCTTTGCGAAACAGAAAAGTTTTCAGTCTAATTTATGCTGCAAGTGTGAAAGACAGAGGCTCACTGCTTTACTTTGTTCACTTCCTGAATGCGTGCTATTTGTTGCTTTCTTTGCAGATTAATCTTTAGTTTGGTTATTACTGGCATAGGATGCTACAACAGTCAAATCATGTTTTCATCCCACGGTAGAGGGTTTTGGTTGTTGCTTTGGCTTTGCTTTTTGTTTTATTATTTTTTGTTTGTTTGTTTTCCCTCAAAAAACCCTGGTTTAGTTGATTAGGTTTTAAATCTATCCAAGTGTTTCACTTTGATGGCTGGAAAATTATGGACTTCCATCACAGAATTATATGTTTGCTGTTTGCTTTGCCATACCTAAGCATCCAAAAACAAGCGGGACTTGTTCAAGTCATGTAGTACAATTTATTCTTTAGACACTTCTGAATTACATAGCTTTTGTGTAACAGTCTGATTTTTCATGGGTTTAGACTAGATTGCAAGAATGCTCATAACCAAAGGACAGTCTACTTGAATCTGTCTATAGCCAGCTGTCTTTACAGGCAGTGATTTCCAATCTCTTTTTAAGAAATTCTTCCTTGAGAAAAAAATGGCCATGTTGTCACTCATTCAGTGTCACTTCACTCATCAGCACTGCTTATTTTTCTGACAACCAGCACTGCCTTTACAACACTGAACCAAAGCTAGTTACGTTGGCCAGGTCTGTCTATAAACATACACACATCTCTCTTCATCGTCCTCTGCAGGAAGAGGGCATAGATATAGGCCTCAGGACTCTTTAGGGAGCACAAGCAGACCTGGCAAATTTCTCTTGGGCTCTATTCTGTGTTTGACTTCCAGGGAATGAATAAGAGAATCAGTCTTGTTGAATACATGGCTTTAAATACAGCTGCCTTTAAATCAGAAGCATAACAAAATATTTAATGCTGTTACCTTTAACTCTATTTTTTTGTGTTCTCTTATTATTCTGGGTAACCACCATTCTACTCTCACACAGAGATGGGCAGACCTCTTCTGCTTTCCCACACTTCTCATCATGAGATCTTGCTGTGCCTTAGTTGGAGCTAACCACTTCCGTTTTTGAACATACTTTCATCAATGGAGGACACTGCAGGCTCAGTAGAACCAACCTGCAATCCCATAAATCATGCCAAAAACCAGTGGTTCAAACTACCTCTTACAAAAAATGCCTTTCCTGAAGTAATACTCTGCTAAATTGACTATGTGTTGAGAAAACAGTTTCACTGTGAATTAATATGGCCAAAACATTTGCAAAAGGTTTTTAATCTTCTAGTTTTTTCACTCTGTTTAATTATCTCATATACTTATAACTCCCATAGATTTTCCAGTTGGAGATTTTTTAATCAATTGCTGCCACTAACATACACTGTACAATGATAGAGAATGTTGCAAACTAGATACTACAGAGAAAATTTGTTCGACACGGCACTTAACAGTCCTGGACTATGATTGGACGTGTTGACAAAAGGGTAGATGACCTGAGAGAGTCTGCAAAAGAGATTCTAGCTCAGATGACTCGAACCAATGGCAGCAAATTCCAAGTGAACTTCGTATGTCATAATTTGTCCTTTTATATTTCAGCTTCTTTCCTTAAATTTGTTCCACACATATTGTTCTTTTACCTTATCCTTCTGTCTATTTTTATTTTCTTTCTGGTTTTTTTTTTTATGGTTTACTCTATCAGGGGAACATGTGTTATTAATGCAAGACAGTATTTGCTGTTCATTCTTTATACGTCCAAACCTTCCTCCCCTTATTATATATCTCATTTGTTTGTATTTCTCATTCCTATAAGCTCTCCCAGTTCAAGAATCTTTCAAGATGAATCTTAGACATTTTTTCAATATACATGTATACAAAGCTATCATAGCAAAGGTGAAAAATATGTTTAAATTAATTTATTCCAAAACCTTATTTTTATGTTAATTAAAACATTTAGCTTGAAATTACCTTTTTAAGTTTTGCTTAAGTGTGGAATTTATTGTGTGTACTGCAGAATATGGCATTTCTGTTAAAATAATAAAATCACTGTTACTTATTTTGACTGATACTTCTTAGCATATTTCACTCCATATGAGCCTTTCAGATATGGATATGGGCTGGATAGACGTCTTGAACTTAGAATTACTCATGCACAAAAAAAAATAGAGATTTTTATTTTCCTTCTTCTCAACATTTGGAGTACCAAACAATGTATCTTTGGAACATTCAGTTTATGAATTGTAAACAACTGCATGTACCAAGGCTTTTTAATAAACTTTTTTTTTTTTAACTCATCTCTAGGTGAAATATTCACATTGTGTCAAAGATGAAAGTGTTTGCCTTCCTGAATGCCCAAAAGTGGAGAAATAGGTAAGCTCAATAAGAAATGAACAAATTAATTACACATAGAATCCCCTTTGGTTTTGTTAAACTGAGTATAAAACTCCCTAGAAACACTGCAAAAAAACCCTGACACTGGATTAGTTTGTGTGTTTGCCCAATGTAAACGATATACCAAAGTCCTCAAATGGAAATATTTAGACATATATTGTACTTTGGCCATATAGTATAACACTCTGTTGATATCAGCACAGATTTCCGCAAAAGAAAACTTCCTTTCTGACAAAAAGAAATTAATACTTTTTATCTGATTTTTATTTGTCAGATAAGAAGTAACAATGAAATATGCTTGCATACAGATAAATTTAAAGAACCTCCGTTTCAAGGAAACAGGAATAGTTTCTAGTTTGTTCCTTGCTAAACTATTATTCAAGCTCTCTCTGGGGAGCTATGTGGTCTGTAGAGACAGTAGTTTTTGTGGAGTCAGGGATCAATTGATAGTAATTACAGTGTTTCCTCAGAATTATTAGAGCATTTCAAATCAGAAATTTCTGTCAGAACATAGCTCCTCTGAAAAAAATTTCATCCACTGCCAGAAAGCAAATATATAGGGTATGTATCACTGGATAGTCAAATGAAATACTTATAATTAAAAAGTAATTGTCCATATTAAAGAAAAGATGGTGCTAATAATTCCAGGATAAAATAGTTCCATCCCATCAGTATATTTAAAGATATCTTCAAGAGCTACAGCTCACTGTTTCTTAATGGACTGTTGAATAGATGCTGCATTTTTTCTCCCAGTTAAATTCAGAATTGTCTTTTATGTGTAAGTACTATGTGAATAAACATCCAGGCTTTTTCTACTCTCTCTGTCTTTGTGTGAACGCTTTTGAGAGTGACCTTTGAAAACAGTGGCTCAGAATATAAATGGGTACTGACTTTCAAAGCTTTTGACAAAGTTAGCACACCAAGAATATGCTGCTATGAAATTAACAGTTCTGCCAGATGGTTTGTACCTGCAAGCTCTGCCATAATTACAATAACCTCATCATATTCTTGGTCTTTCATCACCTTGAATATTTTTATTGCAGTTGTGCAGACATCTTTAAGCACTTCACCTCAAAGATTAGAACTTTCATTTGGGTGAGAAATTCTGTCCTAAAAGTGTAAATTAAGGAAATGAATAATCTCATATTATTTCTAAACTTTGTAAGTTCCTCACCAGAAGTTATTCCTTGCTAGGGAGATTGATAACATGCTTAATGGCTCAAGAGAAATTCTGAGATTCCTAAACATGTAACTTCCATTGAACACGCCATATGTTAGGACTTTTGGAAGCTATTCACGCTCTCCTCACAGTTAGCACCAAAGAAACTCCCGTGGAAACATGATCTTGTTTTTCCTCTTTATAACTGCCACAGACAGAATGGAAGATTCTGGCAAAGTTTATGAGGGAAGCGGTCCCATCGAGTCACGAGGTTCAGAAGGACCTCCCTGCTTTCTAAACACCTTCTCAGAGAGGAGTCTATGTGTGTGGCTGGATCCAATCCTAGTCCCAGACTTGGTCAATGGTTTATGTCTAAAGGACTATAAAGGTGTAATAGATCCTTTATATGACTTTGTCTTTCATAAATATATTTATTTAAATATTACATTTATTTTATATAAATCTATGCTTATATAAGTAATAAAACCAATTAATTAAAATTGATTATAATAATTAGACTAAAAAGACATTAATCACAATTAATTATTATAGCATATAGATAGCCATAAATAATAGTATAGTGCCCTACTTATTAAATCACTAATTTCAAAGCTACCTTAATAATTAATAAATAGAGATTGATATTACTCACCCATACCAACGATTGTGGGCAAATCTTTTTCAGTTGGCCTCGAGGAGTAACCTTGAGGGGAATGCCCACTTAAGGTACGAATCTCAACACACACATCCAGTAGGAGTGTATTAGAAGTCCCTGCCATTAAAAAGTGGCAATGGGCTCTTATAGTATAAAGTGATTGACTATCAGTCATATGTTTCTAGGCTACTCATGCCAGCTCAGCGGCCTTTAGCTCAGCAGCTTTAGATAAGTTGTCAGTTATCAGTTGGTTCCTTTATCAGGAACTTTGTCTGCCATATCCTCATCAGTGTCAGTTTCTGTCAGGAAACATAATTTTTTATATCCTTAGAATGTTTAACTTTAGCATTGCTGAGTCAGGTTGGTCTCATCATTCTTCAACACTAAAGGCAGTGCTAGCCCAAGTTAGAGCTGATTTACCCCCACTTGGGCAGAGCATCCTGCTGCACTAACATATTTCATTATCCTACAGTGGTGGAAAGCAAAGAAGATGGCTCATTGTCATTCTCCATCAATATTGTTCAGATTAAGAAAAACATTATAATTCTCAGACTTGTGTCCCAAATGCATTTATAATCAAGTTTGTTTAAAACAGTTCTCATTGGGGATCCATTTTAATTCAAACTGTGCAGTGAATATCTATATAAGAGTAATGTTAGCTCGACCTATAAAAAAAATGTTCATTCAATTTGTGAATGTTGCAAAACAAAGTACATGCCTGAAAGAGAGCTCTACCTAATCAAGCGG
>NW_008653216.1:163215-175333 GCF_000695815.1 Acanthisitta chloris
GAGACATTATGTGCTGACAACCAGTATCCATCTGAGGTATATCCCAGGGAGTCCTGTGTTAGAATAGCTCTATCATAGGCCTGTGAGGTGCTGTCAGGAGTATTGAAGACAACTCTTTGAGCATATCTTTCAGACAGTTCCTAAGGGAAGTCAGTTCAGTTCAGACATCTCCATAATGTGAATCAAAGCACACTAGTGTAGGGTTGGATGAGTCTCTTTTGAAGCTTGTTCATGATTTGAACTCAACTGGTTCTAGGGAGACATGCAGAGATGATGGTTCTGTGCATCCGCAGAACTGCATAGCAGAAGCAAATGCGTGACAGCTGACATTACACACCAAGTCATTGCAACTCTAGTTCCTCTGAAAGGGGTGATTCTATTCCCGAGACTGTCACTGAACACAAGACAGCATCTCAGATGGCATCTAGTAATTGTCTATGTACAGTGTGAACTTGTAATTTACAGTAATAGAAGATAGTCATGTGGTGAGGAAAGGGTTTGGCATTGATGAATTGATGTGCTCTGGACCACATGACTAATTTGAAGCATAAGAGTAAAATTGAACTCTACAGCTCTCTATAATGCCAGTGAGACCACACACTCCAGGTTTATATACATCTTTGGACCAAGGAGGTGCGATTTAAATTTCCCTGTTCTGCAACACTGAGGAAGCCACTTATTTTCTTTGTGATACATTTAAGTATTTATAAAATGAATAAAATACTCTCTCTGCACAGTAGTTGTGGAGATAAATAAAGTCTATGAAGTACCCCCATACTGCTGCAATGGTCTCATAGAAGAGTTATAGACATGAAGCAGTGAATGAAAAGAAAATAGTGAACTTATAGAGTAATAAATACAATATAGAAAGAAAACCAGAACAAAACCCAGAATGATTCTTACTCCTGGATGTGTTTGAAAATTTTTAAGTTCTCTTAGTAGGTCTTTCTTATTTCTACCCTATTACTGTGTGGAATAACTAGAAACAAAACTTGTGACACTGAAAAAGAGCATTTAATCTTTTTCCTAGGCCAACAAGACTTAGTCATTCAACTAGAGCTTTAGAGGGCAAATAGTGAAATTCATTGTTTTCAGAATGCAGCCAGGCAAAATAGAGAAAGACTGCAGAAACTATTTTGGGTTTCATCTCTTTCATCATCACTACTCCTAGCTCTTGACTGTCACAAGGATAGGTAGAAAAAACTGTGAGGAAGAAGTGTGATTATATGGATTGTAAGTGGATTATATCCTTTTAAATATCAATACATCATATGTGCTCACCCACTGAATAAAACTTGCCAGCCAGCTGCCAAGTTGTTTAAAGTCATGCTAACAACCCATCAATTAACAAGTGGAATTGCTGTCTTCTGGTAGAGAATATTTTGTCTCACTCCCACCTGAATTCACTCCATATCAGATCATTTCAGCCTAGCTGTAATTTGATAGATGACAAAGTAATATCCAGCATATTGATTTAATTTAATACATCAGTTTCAATAAGTCATATGGGGAAAGTTCAAGTCAAACCATACTAACTGTCATGTTTGACGATCCAGAGCTCTCTCTTTCTTCCATTAACCTACAGAAGTTCTTTCTACTGAATAGTGTTGGAAAAGGGGTATTCTCATCTGTCTAAGCAGCTCACAGGGGTGGCCAGAGGGGAGACACATAATAATACAAAGTGACAATATTAGAGATAATGAGTTATAAAAGAGAAAAGAACTTTTCAGAGATTTCTGGTTGCATTTACATTATCTGTGGCACTTATGCTCCAGGATGCAGTTGAACCCTTCATTGTCAGTAAAGGTGAACAAGAAAGGCTTAGCATTTGCCATGGCTGTGGATAAAAATCACTTGAGAAGAATCACAGGACCAGCTAAATCTCTGCAGTCTATTAATGCTGGGAATACCACTGTGAATGGACCTGGTGCTCTGTGGGGTGCAGGGCTCATGAAAAGCTGGTTATGACCTTCCTCCGTATTAACATGATAGGACTCTGTGCATATGGCAGGTATAATCTCTCATCACATCTTTCAAAGAAAGCAAGCGTGAGCATATGCTCTACTTTCTTTTTGAAGAAATGAATAGACCAGAGCCTGCCTCTTTTTCTCCCCATTTTGTAAAGGCCTTTATGCAAACTGTGATAAAATGTTTTACAGGAAGAGAGGCAGAATAAAGACCAAACGTTTTATAGAACTAGCAATAGCTACTCACATACAGATAGCCAGGAGAAAAATTACATACTGTACAGTGATAAAGAAAAGTAAAAGAACAAACACACTGAAAGCCTAAAGCACTGAGATGCAAGTGTTCTCCTTTAGCCCGAAGTGAGCACAGCATGGAGGTGTGCTGTGCTGAGCAGAGGGAGGATTTGGTTGCAGGGTAAAGTGAAAAAGCAGGGTTATAGGGTGAAACACAAAGCAAGGAAGTAACTCAGCAGGAGAACGATTTCTGGAGCACAGGGAAATGCAAGTAAAAGATGTCCTCCATCTGCAGACTTTTCCAGAGAAAAGGCAAGACCTCAAGTGCATGCTGAGAGTTTGTTCTGTGCAAGCCTTAAATTCTGGTTTCATCTTTTTCATAGTGCAAATCCACTGAGTTTGATTCTCATCTTTCACTATTATTATATAGATATAATTTCTTGTGTCCATGAATCCAGGTGCTTCTGGATGTAATTTAGATATTTACTGGCTGTGCCTAACTTGAAATTCAAAATGGTTTCACTGGATACTGAATACTGCCCATCTTTACACTGTAAGTGTATGGATTCAGGTTTCCAGTGCCAGTACCAGTACTTGGAGCTATTATTTAGAAACTCACATTCTGAAAGCAAACTCTCTCTGTAAACACTATAATCAGCAATACCGTGCCAAAATACTCACAGGGAAAAAGAAAAACACAAGCCCTAAGGAAGTACTTCTATTTTCAAGAAAATACATTCTAAACAAATTTAATAACTTGATTACAATATTTATTTTGAGGTTACTAAAGATCTATGTTCACATGCGAAATCTAACACCATGGAATTGATCTCCCTATTAGTGATTAGGCTCAATCATTTTGCCTTTCTGTTTGTAAATGCAAGTTACAAAGCACCCAATTAATTATCAGTTTGTCAGACCAGTTGAATGGCTTTTTCTACAAGAGCTGCTTCCACTGGCTCCTAAGTCAAAACTAATGAGCTATTCCTGTGAGAATTTTGCCCAGAATAGCTAACACTTCTGGGGATTGTGTATAAGATTACTGTCATCCTTAAGATATGTCAGTACCTTCAAAAGTAGGCATGAGTGCAGATTTTGTGGCTATATTGAAACTTGTTTTCAGCTGGCTAGCTCTGAAAGCGAGAGCAGACTGCACTGCTCTCAGTTCAATTTAACTCTCTGAATATTGACTCAGGATGCTGGCGAATTTAGGTACCCATATTAACCTTTATGCTATAGTAGCAACAACATTTGAGTGCACTGTTCTAAGCCTGGATGCTGTTTGTTTGTATAAGCTGCTTATTCCTTGAAGTGTAACCTTAGGATCAAAATGCAGATGTGCCGAAAGCAACAAAGAGGTGACTGCATGTGACACAAGAAACAAGAACAGATCTTGATCTGGAGAGCCTTCAGAAGAGCCTTTCAAATTCAAAAGATGTTTATATGCCCAGAAATAATTCAGGTCTCAGAATGCCTTACTTGCAGTACACAATACTAATTTTAGTAAACATTTGGGTCAAGATGTTAATGGCTTTTCAGGAATAAAATGGCAGTTTCTTGAAAGTTGACAGTATCTACTCCTACATGGATTGTCAGGTACAGAAAAGCTTGATCTCTACTTTTTATCCCTCCACTTTATCATTATTGCACAATGATCAGTTAAAAAAAGATTATTTAATAGCTAAAATAATCTCATAATTTTCATTGGATATAATAATTCTCCTTCTATTTGTACGAGATGATTGCTGATGTCTAACCACCTAGATTTTTATATGGTCCCACTAGGTATCATAATTTATTTCTGTGTAAAAATAGAAACCATTAACAACTTTCACTTTCTTTCTGCTTTCTCACCCTGCAGCAATAATTAGTTATGTTCTTTAGGGGTGGGTTAGAGACAGAAAGGCAAAGGAAATAAAGTGAAAGCTTTTGCTTCATAAAGAGCTTCAAAACTTTTTTAAACCTGGCTTCACTGTAATTCCAAATGAAGAACAGATGTGTACAGTCTCCATGAAAAGGCCTGAGACCTCAGATCTCATGATTCCTGTATAGAGATTGCTGAATTCCTTGGGCATTTGCTGTTCTCCTGAGGAACAGCTCTGCTTCTGAAAGTTCAGCAGTCCAAACTAACAAACAACTATGATTATATGATTTTTTAGCTTTGTAGGAGAATTTATTCTGAAGATACCAGTTCTGAATTTAAAACTGAGACCAGTGGTCATTTTTGTTCCTTCAGATATTTTAAGTCAGTTTTTATTAACATTTTCCCACCCTGTAAGTTTTCCTTACATTTTCAGTGAAGAATATCATAGCTCCAGCAGAATAAAAATGTTGTATTCAACCACGACTGCATATATAGGAACAGTTTAGAATTTTTGTAGGAGTGACTGTCATGGGAGGTTCTCAGTAATGGGGAAAATAAGTGAATAAAATTCTATTTAATGCAAGAGTTGCTGTGAGCAAAATATAATTACAAGAAGCAATAGTGAACCATTGATCCAGCAGATTTGCATAACCTGTTCTGAGTATGAGGTAAGGTCAAATTCTGTGAGAGCATAAACTTCAGATGTTGGCTCATCATCATGACTTCAAACTATCCTTCTCATAATATAAAACATATATATAAAGATTTTGCTTGCAATTAAATGAAGTAGAAAAAGTGGGGGGAAAAAAGCTAGGAAAATTGGTTTGGAATGTGAACGTATTAAAATATTGCATTACTTTTGCTTATATGACTTGCAGAAGTAATAGGGTTTTTTCATAAGTTTTCAGAGTTTTTGTTGACAGAGTGAAGATGTATATATTCATGTTTATTGTGAGAAAGTGATTTGAGTGCAAATGTATAATCTCTACTTTGTTTGCTGTTAAGGGAAGAGAGTGGGCTGAGAGCTGGGTCTGCTTAGCCTGGAGAAGAGATGACTGAGAGGGGATCTTACCAGTGCATACACATATCTTAAGAGCACGTGTCAAGAGGACAGAGGCAGGCTCTTTTCAGCGGTGCCCAGTGAGAGGACAAGAGGCAATGGCACAACTGAAACACAAGAAGTTTCATCTGAATATGAGGAAAAACTGCTTTACTGTGAGAGTGGCAGAGCACTGGAAAGTCAGGGAGTCTCCTTCTCTGGAGATACTTGAAACCTGCCTGGACATGGTCCTGGGCAACCTGTTCTAAGTGATCCTGCTTGAAGGGAGGCAGAGAGGTGGGGTGGGGATATTATAAGATCTCCAGAGGTGCCTTCAAATCCCAACCATTCCATGATTCTGTGAAAGTACAGAGGCAGGGAAAAGAAGGAAAGAGCATTTCAAGGATTTCTTGCACACTCTGATAAAAACCTTATGACGAGTATTTTTATACCAGTGTCAATGAACTTGCTTTGATGGATACTCTTCTGTGACAGACCATTTGGTTCACTATGATATGTGGATTTATATCCTTCAAATGTGCCCCTTTGTCTGCTGTTAGTATTTATTTATCACAGCAGCAGCCTTCTTTCATTTTAATAAAATACCACTTCCTCCAAAGTGAGACAGATGAAATTATTTACTTTAAATTGGGTACCTTTGTAATCCTTGTTTTCTCTTTGTCAAATAATTTATAAACTGATTTCTATCAGGTGATTAAACTGTTGCAGATGCTGAGAATTATCCAGATCAATTATCTGACTGTAATGGTGTTTCCTAAGTATGTGAGTGTTCACAAATGTGAGCAGGGAATATACAAACTAACCTTGTGACTGTATTTATTTGTCAGTTTGCATAAGTGTAGTTTCTCTATATACTTTTGCAAAACTGTCCCTTTTACTATCTGCTATCTGTGATATGTTGTCATCATAATAACTGCATTGTAAATAGAAAATGCATTATAGGTCTTTAAATGTGCACAAAGCTTTGTTTCTGTGAGATAGCAAGAGAAAACAAAATGAAATCTCTGCTGTAAGATATAAATTTGATATGGAAAAGAAATATTGACATTTTTCTACCTTCTTTGCCATAAGGTCACTGGAAAACATGATAGTGTGGGTCACATCTTCCCTTTATTTATGGTATTATAAAACTGAAAAATCTTGGCCTGCTCTAAAGGAAAAGTGAAACTGGAAATTTGTTCATACATTTTTAAAATGCTTCTCCTACCCCATACACTGAATTCCATTAAGCATTTTACCAAGACACCCTAAACAATGAAACCTTATTGATATTTTTTTGGTTCTAAGGCAAGCTATATTAAGTGAAAGAATTAGGTGGAATTAGTAGACTGGTTGCAAAGTCTGAGCTGGCATAGAGCTCATATATTGTATGTGTTACAGTCTCATAGCAAAACTAGAGTGAATCACAGAATAATACAATCACATTGACTATTTCAGAAATCAGCAGTACTACTTGTATCTGATAGTAATCATAACTTCTCTTTAACCTCTTCAAATCTAATAGTTAAACAGTGAAAAATGTATCTAGAATCTGAATGAGAACCTTCTTATTTTCCTTGGGATGAATTGTTAAGATGACTAGCAGATGGCACCATTATTGCAAATGATGGACATTTTTGATACTTGGTTATTTCCTAACATCAAAATTCTTATGCAGAGTGGATGCCACTTTATCTGTTATATTTTTTCTTTCCTCAAGATAAAAAAGAAAGCTTAACATAATGTTTTAAAAATTTATGTCTTTGCTTAAGGAAAAGGCTGGGTTTTGAAAGTATTTCATTAAAGCGTTATGTGGTACCGCATCAGTCAATCACATCCAAACAATGAGATGTGACAGTCTCTGTGCTCCAGCGTGTCCCTCAGCCGTATCCCCTCAGGTACAGGGAGTGCAGCCAAGTGCTCACTGCGCATGGCCTTGAGTGTCTGCATGACTATGATTAAAACATGATCTAAATTGATGAGGCTGTTTTCTAATGGTAAGAAGCAAAGATATAAATGCTGTGAAACTTTATGATGCCTAAAAGTCCAAGACTGGAAAAAAAAAAGCCTGTTTCATAAAACAGTTCCTCTGATTTAGCATTTTGTTGTATTCAATTAATAATTGCAACATACATAATCATAATGATGTTTCACTTGGATGGGTGACTGCTGCATGTCTATGTTCTCTACAGCTTAATGAGTGAGAGTGCAATTGGACTGTGACTGCTGCATGCATTTGCCACTATTTGTATGTAAGGACAGTATAAATAAAAGGCACAAAAAGGATGGAACTGACAGAAAAGAAAGTACAATGATATCAGAACTTTTATATTT
The DNA here is from genome assembly GCF_000695815.1 of Acanthisitta chloris. Lineage (NCBI taxonomy): Eukaryota > Metazoa > Chordata > Aves > Passeriformes > Acanthisittidae > Acanthisitta > Acanthisitta chloris. The sequence continues at coordinate 170,654 of NW_008653216.1, forward strand.
TTAAAACTTCTACAAGAGAGGAAAGATGTTAAGCAATTTACATAGATAAGCACAGTAACATATTCTTAGATCTTCATATTATGTTTCATTTTTTATGTAAAACACTCTTGAATTAATTCAAAGTACTCAGCGTGTGCTTTATCTGTTGGTAAAGTTGGAAGTATTTATCCATTTTGTTTAACTAGTTTCCTATCTTTAAAAAGTTCTGTTAGATATCTCTTTGTGGCTTTATTTTTAATATATCTTTGATGGAGTCTGAAGCTGGGAGAAATTTAATTATCCTCCTTTTTTTCTTTCTTTCCTAATTTCTAATAATAAAATAAACTTAGTGATTAAGGCCACAGAAAAGTCATCAAAATTCATACCCAACTCCATCCCATCTAAATTGGAGAAAACATGCTTTGTACAATCCTCATCAATGCAGTGCTTGAACAGTCCTACATTTTTGGATACACTGAATATCTGGTATAATTAGGAAACAACAGAGAAAGATGACAGAATACACAGAATCTATAAAACACATCACACCCTCAGATAGCAATTGAGCATGCAGGTAGTGATCTCAAAGAGCCTTTTCTGAGAGCAGAATCTACATGCTAGGGCTTGATGCCTGAGCTCCTCACATCACACCAGCAGAAGCCTGTAGTTTAACAGAGTGAGAAGGGTATTTATTGCCTTAGGTAGACATGCAAATACTTTCTCTGGTATCTCAGCTTCTCCAGAGCTTAGAATATTAATTCTCGATTTCTAAGAGACATCTTTTCCACAGCTCTGTAACTCTCCAGAGAATGGCTGCTTCCAGTTTTACTTTACATGAGAATAGAAGTCATTTATTTATATAAATATATGGCTGGCAAAATATCTCAGGTGGATAGCTCTGTTCCTCTTCCTGTTGAAACTTGGTGGACAGGTGTTTACAGAATTTTGGTCCAAGGAGATATGGAGAAAGAAATGAATTTATAAAGAGTAACACAGTCATTCAGTTGGTCCAAATTCTGATTTCTATTCTATAAATATGCAGAGCAGTAAAATGCATGTGGCAGCACATAAATTTATGTGCAGAGAACTAGAAGGTGAATACCTTTGTGAGTTTGCTGCTGTTTCCCATCACATTCCCAGCATGTCAGTGATATAAATTCCATGTTTCATAGATGTGTATTAGCCACTCTAGCAATGAAATTTATACAGAAAGAGCAAAATCATGGCATTAAGAAAGTGTTTCTTATACTGTAATACAAACCTCTTTTACCTCAGCTGAGCCACTAAACTTTGAAGAGAAACAGGAACGTACTGTTTCTCTCCAGCTTGCCTGGAGAGAATAGCATAATTCACACCATCAGTTTTCAGTATATAATTGGTCGTTGTGTTTCTGAACAATGTATCAGGGCTTGCTGCAGCTATTGCATGCAGTCACAGGAGGATAAGTCAAAAACATTCTCCGTTTCCTAAGTATCCTCTATTTTCCTTCTACAAAATCTCAGGAAAATGGAGTCCCAAAGAAATGAAATTAAAACTATCAAATAAAATCAACCTCTACATTCACTTTACATTTCCTACTGCTATAGTTTCTTAAGCTCTCCCTAGTGACTGCTACATTATCACGGAAAGATTATCATATAATGCTGACTACAAACTTTGAAACAAAACCTTTTTGTTTGCAGTATACTTATTCTCAGATGTCCTTGCCTCCAGTAATATATGCAGAAGGCTTCATTAACCTAGTCCAAGGGGTACTTTTAATGTTGAACCAACAGAATACAGGAAAATACTGTATCTCAAAACATTAAACATATTCTTCCTATGTAAAACTGAGCTGGTTTTAGTTATATCCTATTTAGTTATTTCCTACTACAAATTCAATTTTCATTTTACAAAGAAAAAAATCCAAATTACATCACCGATTGAGTAGTCTAGATTCCATATCACATTATTATCTAGTAAAGGTATACCAAATAACCCAAGACTTTGGCAGGATTTCTGCAGCTATTATCTAAGAATCTGATTTATCAGGCAGTTTCTTTGATGCATCATCATAAAAGACCTTCAGCATGAAGCATACGTCCTTGCTGTACCCTAATGATAGCTTTGCTTGACAAACAACAGACTTAAAATATTCAGCATAATACAGTGCAGGGTTTATTAGTGTCACATTTACTCTGGATATCACATAAATAAACACCTTTTTAACAACAAAGATAATATAAGTTAGTAATGTCAGAAGTAGAAAGATTATTAATAAACTTCAAGTTTACATACATTGACATGATATAAAGAAAAGTTTTGACCTTTTGAGCCTACAATGCAACCCAGAATCAAAAACAGTTGTCTATAAAACCTGCAGTGAATCCCTGAAGTTCTGTGTTTGGGGCCTTTTGGGTTTGGGTTTGGTTTTTTGGTTTTTTATCTGGCAAAACTGAGCCTATGTATTAAAGTGTAATATCAAAGAGCAATTATTTTACATAAAAGTGATTGACAACAATTCTTATTAGATGTCAAGAAATCTTTATCCTATCAAACTTATTTCAGACAGACAGAAGCCAAAGAAAAATAAAGCTATCTTTCCATAAGTGCTACAAATCAGCTAATTAAAAAGTATGCCAAGAATGCTTGTAGTGATTTATAACCAATTCATGTCTCCAGAAGACTTTTTCTGGGACAGATAATTACTGCAAGAGTTGATGAAGGCCAAAGACTTAGTACAGTTCATGGCATCATTTTAAATTTTCTTAAAAGTAATTATGTCACGTCATATACAAGGAAATTTGATTGTCCTATGAATTACTTAGGCTTTAAGGAGCCTCTGAGCCTGAGAAAATAAAACTTTAGTACTTTAAATTAAATTCTAAGCCTTCAAGGCTTGGTGGGAACAAAGACAGAAATTCTGAATGTCTTTTAACAAGTTTAGAAAGAAGCTTCTAGCTATTGAAACAAAGTTTTTAATAACTCTAAAAGATGTTCTTAATTTTTTGCCACATAAGCTTCTAGGTGCATTTTAAGACCTCTGCTCTAAATCTTCTACTCTTAATAGTTTTGCTCTTTTCAAAAAGACAAATAGGACAATCATCAGAAAAGTTTTTGTGCTGCAAATCACAAAGTTTGCACCTTGCTACAACTATATAAATAATGCTAGATAAGCTGCTTTTTTATTTCATATTTTTGAACTTTAGATTTTTAATTGAGTATTTTGATCAGCATCTTTTGTGCCACAGAGCAATCAAAACCACGCTTAATTCAAACATAAAAAATCTATGTAAAGATGCCTGCCACTCTCACATACAATCTTTTAAATAAGACTTATTCGTCAAAAGGTTCTCTTACTATTCTTCTTCAATAAAAACATTTTTAGGTGGCATATTTCCACATTTCTGAATATATATACCCACTAAAGTGTTACATACCGCAGTCAAGGGTATCATAAGCCAATACTGTTCATAGCAGTACATACCATAACATGAATCTCAATCCCTGGAATTTGACTTTGTGGGAGTGTATGTCTTCTCCAAGGTTCAGTGTCACCTGATGTGAGAACTGCAAATGCATCATGGCATTTGTCCTCTGATCACACATCGCATCATGTCATAATGATGTGGTTCACTGAGCAACCTGGTCTAGTGGAAGGTGTCCCTGCCCAAGACAGCGGGGTTGGAACTAAATGATCTCTAAGGTCCCTTCCACACCAAGCAATTCTATGATTCTATGACTGGTTTTGCACACCTGACTAATGCAGGTGTAACAGAGATGTTAGTGAAAGCAACTGTCTAGTCATTTTGCCTTGTAACACTTCAAAACTGTACTGTAAAAGCTGATGTTTAGGAATACAGACAACAATGCAAGACCTTGTTTAATGCTTTACTACTGGAGTATACTCTGCAGCATTTCAAGTATACCATAGCAGGGAATCATACCCATTCAAGGACACACTATTTGGTTTTTCGTTTGCCAATTGCTGCTGTCATCTTCAAAAGATCTTTAAAAGCAACAACAGAGTCAGTGAATTTTGATGCCTGGAACAAAAGGCCATTCCCCTTTATAACTCTGGAGTTGTGTCATACAAATCAGAACAGGAAATCAAGGTCAATTTATCATCAGTAATCAAACAAATTTATTAAAATCTTAGGTATGGGTCTTTATATCCTCATTCTGTGTTTGTGCTGAGCCACCATTTCAGAAGCAGTTCTCAGAGGGCTGTAGCAGGAAACAGCATCTCTTTTTGCTCTTTCCTGTGCAGAGTACTCAGCTGTCATAGAATCATAGGCTCATAGAATCAACTGTGTTGGAAGAGACCTCAAAGATCATCGAGTCCAACCCTACCGTGGTTACTAGACCACGGCACTAAGTGCCACATCCAGTGTCGTCTTGAAAAGCTCCAGGGACAGTGACTCCACCACGTCCCGGGGTAGCCCATTCCAATGCCTGATTACTCTTTCAGTAGAAAATCTCTTGCTAGTCGCGCCCTTTGCTTCGGTGTCAGGGCACAGCGGGTGGAGTCGCGCAGGGACAGGGGTGCGCGGGGTCCGTGGGGTGACGAAGTGGGTAGTGGTGGCAGGTCGGGGATGGCCGCGCAGGCCCCAGCGGCAGGTCCCTGTTTCGGTAGGTGCGGATCATTGGGCAGGAAGGTGGAGTCGGTGTCCGAGAGCACTGTGGGCAGACACTGCAGTGCCTACGGCCATACCACCCCGC